>NW_026558098.1:7043238-7341957 GCF_026930045.1 Uloborus diversus | reverse complement strand
GAGTGATTCATGACAGAACTTTTGAAATCGGGAACTCGAGTGATTGACTGCTGGGGTATTTTGAATTCATATCTCACAATGTTTCAAATTGAGATCTTGAAATGTTTAAACTGCGTTTTTGAGTAATTAAAACTCAAGTTTTTCAAAATTGAGTTGACTTCGATAGAGGTGCCCACTAAAAAGAGGAGGGGGAAGGAGGTCTATAGCACAAACAGCACCACTAAAATTTAAAGGGGCAGTTTTTTGAGAGGGTTGTTTTGTCTTATTTTTGAGTGCGAGATCAGTCTCTTTCTAAATGAATAATCTGTAACATTTGAGAGGGTTTGCGATTACCTTGGGGGAGAGGGATGAATTGAATTCTTAAGTTGTTTCTGCAGGAGGGAGGAATGCCATCAACCTGTTATTTAGTGACTGTGGTGGCCTGATTGGTGAAACTTCTGACTTGTGACCAGAGCCCCCCCCCCCCCCCCCCCCCCCGCTCATTCTTGAAACCAAAATTGGAAATCCACTGAGTGGTAAAGTCTGGAAACTTGCTACTTGGACGGAGTTTACATTAGATGCGGAATTTAGTAATTATTTAGTTACAAGTTTTGCAAATTCAGCCTGCTGGTGTATATTAGTAATTTCGGTTTAAAACACTGGCATTTTTAGTACCAAAGCTGACAACCATGGCTTAATTGTTTTCTTAACAGATCTTTATCATATAAGAGGGATGAGAGATTTAATCTCAATGGGTCCTTGCTCCAAATTAGTAAGCATTTCAGAAGTAAGGAATTAAGAAGTATTAGTTCTACAATTACATTCGTTCAAATTATTTCGATGAATATCAATGTGTGGTTATTATTTCTAATACTCACTATGCTAAATTTGTATGCTGTATCAAAGGTCAAATATGTATTTCGTTGAGTTATTTATAGTGCAAGGATAAAGGTTATGAAGATTTCAAGAATAAAATTATTTAGTAAGCACAAGAAAAATAAATTTTTTATGTGTAATCAATGCTGTAGTTGAGAGAAACATGTTTGAGGGGGGACCTCCTTTTCATATGTACTCTGCACAATTTAAAGCCAAAGAAAAAAAATTTCTCTGAAATATTACCACACAGTAAGCTTGTACAATTTATTTGTATATTTATGACGCAATGGGACTTGATGGCTATTGGAAATAACTTTTATGTCAGTTTCAGTTTTTTTTTTTTTTTTTTTTTTTTGGGGGGGGGGGGGAGAGGTGTATTGATGTAAGCAATTAAGGTTAGTAAAACCAACCCCCCTCCCCTCCGAATCCTTCAATTCATTTTAATTTTTTACTGGAATTGTTTGCTATATATGTTGTTATGCCCTTTTCTTTGATTTCCATTTTTTACTCAGTAAAATTTTAATACTGGTCAAAATTTTAGATTTCATTAGTCACTATGATTCTAATTGGAGCTCATTCAGTTGCAGATGATTGACAAAGTACTATACCCATTCAGTGGCGGATACAGCCGGCGGGCAACCGGGCATTTGCCCGGTGGGCCGGTCATGATTCAGGCCGATCAACTTACAGCAAAGTCTTTCGGGCCTGTCTGCTAACAGCAAAATGTAAATTTAGTGCGCTGTGTTTAAAATAACGCAAATTCGCAAAACACAGCCTCAGCTCCTCTTTACGCTTGGGCTAAAGCTTGCGGGTGGAGGGAGGCAGCAGGGCAGTCACCAAGAGAGGGGGGAGGGTTCCTGAAATGGGGCTACCCAGGGCCTGATTACCGCACAGGCTGTCGGCCTAGGATTGGGGCCCCATGTTCCTAAGGGGCCTCAATTTTTTTAAATAATTATGCATAGCATTGCAACGATATGAAAAATACATGTATTTTTTTAAATAAAAAAATTATGACTTATTATTTAGAAAAAAACTTAAAGGGGAATTTTTAATCATTCTGCCAGTAACGAATTTACTTGGTCAAGATTATGAAGGGGCCCAAAGGGGATTCATAAATGCACATAAGTGATTTATGCATAGTTGTGTGATTAGACAAAGAGGCCTCCAAAAAGTGCATTCATGCTTTAAAAATGTAAATAAACATTGCATAGCCTTCATGGGGCCTCCAAATTAATGTGGGCCTAGGGCCTTACTTCTAGTTGTTCGGGCCCTGAAGCTACCAATATGTTTTTAGTGGTGTAATAAAAAATAAATGAATTTAAAAAAAAAAACAAGGAACCCTTAGCGGTCGTAAAAAAGCTAAAATACTTTTGGTCTCTTTGATACTTTTATTTATAAATGATTATTCACGATTGCTATAAAATGCAACTTAAAAACAAGGACCGACGTGAGGTCATGTCAGCTTAGTTAAAGAATAGGGGCCCGGCTGGGAATTGAACTCGTGCAGAGGGTAAAATATCCTAATGGTGAAAGGTGTAGAAGGGGGCCTGTAAAAAAATTGACCTATGTCTTTTTTTTCCAGGATACGCTTTTGCTCTCGGCAACCCTGTTTATAGCAATTGGAATAAAAGTGACAAAATATTTTTTTCCATAAATTATTTTAAAAAAATGCAATCTTAAAATACCATTGAGGAGCATGAAAGACTCTACATTATTAAGATTATCAAATCAAAGGCTAAAGGCCGCCGAAATGTGAGTTTCATACATTTCTTAACGAAACAAAGTATTCTGTACGCTGTACAAACTCGCGGTTTCGGACCCCTCAGTTTAAAAAGAAAATAAGTTGTTAGAAACCAATGTCGAAAGAATTCCGGTGGTCCCCAGAACCTCCCCCCCCCCTCCTAATATCATCGAAGATCGTGTAAAATTAAATTTTTTGGGCTTTAATTTTGAATAACTTCATAAGAGAACAGTCGAATCCACTCCCGCCATAACATGGAATTCCAGTTTCGAAAATTTGCTGGAGGTACGTACTCGAACCTCTCCCATTTTTTTTTAACATTCCCAAAGATAGTCTAAAACTGTGTTTTTAAAATAACAGTATCAAAAATTTTCTTGAAAGTGCTCTGTCCCCTCCTCTCTCTCGGCATCATCAATGAAGAACGTTTTAAATATCGTTTTTAGTGCTTCAATTTCGAAAATTTTCCTGGGTGAGCCTTCTGAAAACTCCTTTTCCTAACATCACTGAAGGTAAGCAAAAATTAAATTTGAAAATTTTCTGATGAATGTCCTTGGGATCTATCTCGACTTAAAACCACAAAAGATCTTCTAAAACTGCGTTTTCAGAGCTAATATTTAAAAAAAAAAACTTCAGAGAAGAGCCCCCGGAACCGCTCTTTATACCATATACTCGAAGATAATTTAAAATTATTTTTATTATTATTTTTTTTTTTTTTTGGATTTCGACTTCCGAAATATTGCAGCCGGAGAAACCCCGAACCTACGCTCCCTGACATTTCCAAATATTGTCTAAAATTGGGTTTTTAAGACTACAATTTAAAAAAAAGTTTCCGGGGGAGAGGACCCCCGGACCTCCCATTTCAGACTCAATGTTAATCTTTCCATTAAGTTCATATTGCAAATACTTTAATGACTCCCAGAAGCCAGAAAGCTCTTTAAGTCCACTTTATCTCTTTGTATTGATACATGCGTTTGAAAAAAATAATAATAAAATAATAGTTTAAAAAACTAAAAAAAACACGCTTTTGTAGAAAAATGAACTAAAAAGTAAAAAATAATCTTTGGATGATAGTAGTTGACCAATCGCTTAATTTTAATGTAATACAAAAAAAGCGTGGGGTGCTGTCTATTTACATTTTTGCTTGGACAACAAATGGAAGAAATTAAAGACAACTGATAAGAAGCCCCCCACGCTTTTTTGTATTACATTAAAATTAAGTGATTGGTCAACTACTATCATCCAAAGATTATTTTTCACTTTTTAGTTCATTTTGCTACAAAAGCATGTTTTTTTAGTTTTTTAAACTATTATTTTATTTTTCTGTTTTTTACTCTTATGTTGGAGAATTATCAGGCGACGAAATTATTTATAAAACGAGTGCGAGGTAATATCTTAAAGTTAAGACAAGGACACCCCGATGGGAAGCTACTGTGAGTCATCGATGTATGTTTGCGGAAATCATATTTATATTACTTTGAAAATTTGAGATGCATTTGAATAAAAGTTTGTTCAGCAATGGTCTGATCAGCAATGAATTTCCAATTGAAGGCTCACCTAAATTTTGGCATGAAATTAGTTAAAAACGATTATATTTCATGTTCTAATTACCTTGGAACATTGGAACAAATTTTGTCTGATGCAGAAAATTTAAAGGTTTTTGTAGATATTTTGAAATACTTTTTGCAAGCATTTTTTAATGTATTTTTTAAAATTTTTCCTTTTTCACATTGTTGGATTTATGCCAAAATATTGATTAAAATTGGAGGAAACTAACAATTAAAAGAGTTAATTAATTAATTTTATTATAGAATATTGCATTGTCATCGGGTCTGAGGTCGCGTGCCAAATTTCAAAAGAATCCGATCGCAGGAAGTGGGCAAAATTTGAGCTGTAAGATTCCGTTAAAGATACATACATACATACATACATACATACATACATACATACATACATACAGGTGAAGCTAATAAAAGTGTGTTAATAAGGGGCTACCAAACTCGTACCCGACACCTCCCACCAGGTTTTTGACCTCGCATTGAGTCTGGGTGTTGTCAGGGTATGGCAGTATAAAAAAGGCAAGGTTTATGACAAGGCCCAGTAATGTATGTTTGTGTCGACACATCACGTTCTAAGACGGCCCTAGTCCTTCACCCATGAACATTGCTAGATCAGTTTCATAAAACAGGGTAATTAAGTTACTTATTATGACTGCAGAAAAGGACATACTAGCCAAGCAGTGTTATCATTACGGAAATATTCAATCAAGTTCCGGGATCTATAAAAATAAATAAATGGACAATTACAATGACATTTCCCCCCAAAATAAGGTGTTTATCTAATACTGTATCAGTTTGTTCACCATTAAAGCGTAGAAGTGTTCCTATTTGTTAAATTTTGTTTAAATATATTTAGTTGTTAAGTATAATTTCCTCATATTTGAGTGATAGCCCAATCGTTAAGTAAAATTTAATATATCTATAAGAACTATGGGGCCGCGACATCTCCTAATGCCAGGGCCGATTTTTTCAACCAATCCGCCACTGTACCCATTGTAGAGACTGCAAGTTTTTTTTTTTTTTCCTTGACTTGTCTCATTGCAAAAAGAAGTTGTTCTAAGCCATTTCATGAAAGTAAAAAGAATCATGTAACGTTACCACAACATAAAAATAAAGCTTATTTTCATCTAGTATTTATGCTGTGCATATATTGTGTCGTTAGCACTATAACTAAACAAACTAGTCAAATCTTATTCAGAAATAAAACACTCCTGATTGTAGTGTCTAGTTCTTACTATATCACATGTGATACATCCCCCCTAAGCCCACCCTCAAATAGAAAAAAAAACATTACTCTTTTTTACTTTGTACTAATCAAAACAATTATTCAAGTTCATTGTACAAAATATTAAGCTTTCATTCTTTGCTTATGTCTGAAGGAGATAATTTAAACTATGTGCTACCATGAAACAATTTAAGAATAAATTCTGTCAGTGTAAGTGTATGCCAGATTTATTTCCTTACTAACATATTTATATCTATAATTGTATTTAAATTAAATATTCACTCTTTACTTTAATTGTAGAAAAATAAAACTGGTTCTTGTAATTTCCTGCGACAGTCAGATATCTCTACTAGAGGAATCTACTGCTGTGAATACTTGTAAAGAGGTCTGACACTCAAGAAAGGTGTAAGTGTAGTTTTTATTGCCTTAACATTGAAAACAGCTTTTTTTTTTCTAATTCAATTCTGGTCCAATTGACCTTTTTGATAAGTCCTGACTTTTGAGCTGAAAGTTAAAATCTACTACTTACTTTAATAACATTGTCACCAAGGTTGGCGAGGTTTTTGACACTACGGTAAATACCATGGTTTTTACCATTCTGTCCAAAAACTGCATTTTTAGTGAAACTGTATTTTGTGAGAAAGTATCAAAAACAAGGCATTTGAGGTGCCCCTAGAAATTGTCCAATTGAAGGGAAATTTTGCACAGGCTGTTCTTTTGTCCATTGGAACAAAATAAGAGGGTGGGTATCAATGCAATTTTAACTTCTGAAAAATGTCCTATAGCTAAGGGCCACTCGAGTGCATATATTTAATGATCAATGTCTTGTTCGTTAATGTATGATTGAAAAAAGAATTTTCATTAAAACTTCATATAAAACTTAAGTGCAAAAACTATTTTAAAAAATCAGATTTTTCTTTGTACACTTTACTTCACACATTTAGTAACATTCTTCCGAGTTTTAATGGAACTGAAATAAGTTATCTTGATACTGTTGTGAATTTCCTTTCATTACTCTACTAACTATTACATAAGAAAGTTTTTATGTAAAGCGTTATTTGCAAATTTTTTTTAAGTGAAATATTTCGTAAGTGAACATTTTGAAGAAAAATATTATCAAATACTCATTAATTAAAACTAATTAATATTTATATTTATGCATCACGAATATTGCAGTAAATACAAATTGATTAGATTACACTTTAGTTTTAGCATACTTTTGGGCAGTAAGACACTTTCAGACAGTTTTAAACAGTTTTGGACAATAAAAACCACTTGTCCTGTCCTAAACCAGTTTTGGACAGTCCAAAACCCAACCCTGATTGCAACACATATATACAGTCGGATCCCGCAACAACGCCATCCGACTTTCGCAAAATGACTATAAGGCGAGTTTTTTCCAAAGTAATGAATTTTTTTATTGCTGACGCAAATTGCTTGCCTGCAACATGAAATTTTTTTGAAAGGAGCTGCGTAGGCTTCGTTGACACTAAATATTGGTTTTGTGAATGGACTTTCATCCCTTTAACATCACTGAAATCAGAAGTTCACACACTGTATTAGTCTAAACCTAAGCAATGCTTTGCTTTAGTTTATACAAATAACCTGGGCCGGATTTAGACTTAGCGGGGCCCTAAGCTGTTTCAGGTATGGGGCCACCTGTTTGTAGTTTGGACAATGTTTCTCTCAGTGGTGTAAGATACAATTTTTTAATTTTTTTCTCCTTTACTATGTTTGTCTCTTTCATCTGCTACATACAGCAATACTTTTGCTTTTTTGATTGCTTTTCCCTGGTGTCCTTTTGGGATTGGCCTTATGAGGGGGAATGATTTCAAGAGCTGGAGACCCAGGACTCCTCTTTAAGTTGAGTATAGAATATCCCCAATTGTAGGGGGTGCGGGTGTTTCTCCCCTGGAGGAAAGTTTGAAAAATAGATATTAAGTTCTGCATTTTGAAGCCTTATAGGATGTAGTTGGAACTACAAAAATATCAGGACAGAAATAGGCAAACAAAACTTTTTTAAAGTTATATACTTTAATGAAGATAATACGCAAATTAAGATAATGTACAGTAGAAATTGTTTTTGATTTGACGAATCAATGACAGAAGTTGACAGAGAAAAAGAGTGTGGGAAGAGAAAAGACAATACATTGGCTTTCGATACAGTTAGTTTTTAATTATCATTCCAACCCACCAACAAATACAACGAGTTAAATATAAAATGATCAATTGTAAAAAATGCTTTAAAACATATGGTGTACAGATTTAGAAAATAGGTAACAAGACAGTAACATACTGCCTATTTGAACAATTCCTAATGTATGCACTTGATAAGAAATAAAATTGGAGCCCAACTTTGCTTCGGATTTTCAAAGACTTACTAATTATTTTCAAGTACTCTAAAACAATTAAAGTTCTTTAACTCACTTCATTTGTACTTTTCTGTCTGATATTTTAGCACTTGATCCTAAATTTTTAAACTCCTGTTCTAACTTTGTAAGAAACAGCTATTTTAAATGTAAAAGAAAAAAAAACTATAGATTTCTCATTACAACAACTTCTCTTCAGTTGCAAGTGGGACAGAAAAACAAAGAGGAATAGAAGTAGAGTGTAATTTTATTTTTGGGCTAAACAGATTGACAATATGCAGAAGTAAGATAAAAGCAAGCAACACCAAAAGAATTTCCAAAATTCTGCATTCGGAGTTATATAAATAGCAAGATATGAAACATGTGAGTCACAAAAATATTTAATATGTTTCAGAAACATAAGAACCATGGTTTTTACATTTTTTGTGCAGGATAAAGCAAGGAGCTGAATTTGACATATATTGGCATTCCTTCTCCATACTCCCTCTCATTTGTTGTTTGTAGCTACACTTTTCCAACTTTTCAAAGTTTTCAAGTACTTTATTTTTGAAACGAATCATACAAATTTCCGGCAGTTGGGGGCCCTAAGCTATAGCTTGCTTAGCTTGTGAGTAAATCCAGGCCTGCAAATAACCGCTCCGATTCTTAATGGGTTTTTTTTCATTCTACATATGAACGTTGATAAGATAGAATGGCTCCCCAACGCACTTTTTCATCTAAAGTTGGCGAAAATGGAAAGAAAATGAGAAAGCTTCTGACCATTAAAGAAAATGTCAAGATTCTCAATATGCTTGAACAATTAATAAGTGGATTCAAAGTAGTACAGCAATCAGGTATGAGTGTATCTTTGATACGTGCAATTAAAATTCAAGAAAAGGAAATCCGTAAAAGTTCAGAACTTAGTTTTGATACTGAAACTCGCAGAGTAATGTCTGAGCAAAATACAATCATAAGAATAGAAACTGCTCTTTCATTGTGACTTAAAGAGGCCAGAAAGAGGGGTGCTCCCACACTTTCATAAACCATCATCTTCATCCTTTTAAAAATTATAATTATGTTTACGATATCTACTGTTCAGTGCTAATATAATGCAGTATGGTAAGACAAAACAACATTAGAAGAAGCACCAGTTTGCAAATTGCAGCAGACACGTTTTTCGGCGTTACAGGGAATGCCTTTTTCAATGCAAAAAATAATGAGCTTATGGATGAAAAGACATCCGACAAAAGATGGTTTACAAAGATGCAGTATGGTTTGTACGGTACTTAATGTAAGTACCGTACTGTTTTAATTCATGTCTCTTATTGTTCATTGATTTTGTGCTTTGTAGTAGTAATTTATGTTAAATTGTAACACTTTAATGCTTAGTTATTTAACGCTAAAATGCGGAAAAAAATCATTTCTTTATAACAGATACGGTAATATATAGTTAAGAAATGTTTTTAGACAATTTAAGGGGCGTTAACACTTGTCTGAAGTAATTAGGTATGTTGACAAAAAATTTCTAAACATGCGTTGTTCCACAACGCGAAATTTCGACTTGTACGAGGGGTCTTGGAACGCATCCCTCGCATAAATGGGGATCCGACTGTATTTTTATTATAACTTGATGCCTTTTTAAAAAGAATTTATTTTCCTTTTAATTAGTTTATAGTTCTGCAAGAGATTTTGAATCTTTTGGCCAAGCTTAAAAAGACGGCAAAAAGCTGAAAAGAAAAGCGAAGTTGCTACAGGAAAAGGTGGAGATGAATGTGATGTCCAAGAAAGCTCCCAAGTTGCAGCTGCAATTGGCGATATTAATGCTGCAGAACATGAATTTGTTTTGTGTCTGTCAAGCATTAATGGTTTGATGCAGTTAAAAGTGATGCATTCGTAAGTATAGCAAAATTCCTGAAATTGGTACCTTATAATTTTGTAACTTACCTTTTCTGAAAGTTGTGTACTAGTAAGTAGCTAAAAATTCCCCAAACTTTTTACTGACGAGAGTTTATTCTAGGAATGCACCAATTCGTTGGTAATTAGTCATACTGCCGATTTTAATGGGCAGGAAAATTATTTTTTGAATAAAATTATATATTAAGTATGCCTAGAACAAGAAACTATGGGTGAATTTATTATACATAAGTAAATATTTTTTTTTTATTGTTTAAGAACCATAGTAGGTGGTTATATGCAGCCTGACTCAGTTCCCCTCGCTCTCAAACTTTTGACAGAATACTCCTATTCAAGCAAAAAAAAAAAAAGTTTTTCAGTTATTGTACTCTCTTTTCATACACATAACTACAACATTTTACAATTTGCTTAAAAAATTACACCCTTTAATTGAGCAAAAATGTTATTGTGTAATATGTTTTGTTTTTAATGCAGGTATTTTTTTTTCAACTGAGAGAGCAGTAAAAGCCATTATGATTATAATTAATCAGCTAATGGTTAATTGGCCAATTTGCTTATCAGTGCATCCCTAGTTTATACACTGTAATGAACTATTTGATGGCCAAAAAGCAATAAAACTTGCTTGAGCATGTTTTCAAAGTCACAAGAAATCTCTTTTTCAATAGAAACACATGTGAGCTTATGAATGAAGAGAAATTCCGCAAAAATAGATTGCATATTTACGAAAGTCTCTGAACTGAAAGTTCTAGTGAAACATATCTTCATTAATTGTGACCCACCATGTTATCCTAATTGAAAATTAATTATATATGCCTATTTACTGATTGAGGAAATTAGGATCATTCAAAAAAAGATTTAGAACTTTTTTTGAAAAATGTGAAAGCCCATACAAATTTTTGAAAAAAAAAAAAAAGTATGTATTATGAAGTAGATTTATTGCATACCAAAATATATATAATGACCTGTTGACAAAATGTATAATATACTCTTACTCACCAATAAAAGGTTTATAAAAAACTTTGACTTTTGTCGGAGTCATATTTTTTATTTAAGTTTTAAAAGGGGCTCTCATTGGCTGTAAGTCTTTAAAAGAACTTCAGTTGCAAAAGTTTTCAAAATCTATTCAGGCAGTCAGGGACGGATTTGGAAATGTGGAGGCCCTGGGGTAATGAAGGAGTGGAAGCCCCTAATCAGGGTTCCAAAAGATCATCATATTTTCGAAAATATTAGATACTTTGATATATATATCCGAATATTTTGATATATATGTATATATCCGATATTTTCAACCCTTGAAAGTTAGGATATTTTGTAAAAATTTTATTGTGGGGGCCCTTTTCTTGTGGAGGTCCCGGGGCAGTAGCCCCGCCTGCCCTCCCTTAAATCTGGCCCTGCAGGCAGTATCCTTTACCTAGGAAAATAATCCATCTACTAGACCATCACTCACATAATTGGTTCCTTCATTTAACCAGTTACTATTTTCCTTGTTTGGCAACTGTTTTGCAGACTTTTTTATTTAAAATTCTACTTAGACCACTATTTTTAGACCATAACTTAGTGGCAGCCCTGTTATTTTAGGTTTTGGTTATGCCAAGTTTTTGATACTGCCGAAGGCAGCATCAAAAACTTGGCAATCTGTTATTTATCAATGGAACAATGATATGATGAAAAAGGATGGCTTATAAAAATTGCTTTTGGTTGAAACATTTTTTTTTTTTTCAATTCTGGTTCATATTTGATCTACCATCGTAAAAATGTTATTGAAGAAGGGCTTGATTTGGAAAACGTTCAGTTAGGCCTTAATCATCGATGAAACAATTTTATGATCTTAAATCATCTCTTGAGAATTTCTCAGCCAGGGATTTTACCTGGGTGGGAAGGCCGAAGGACCTAAGTTTTGTCATGTTTTTGACTACTATATTAGAATTGGTAATATATGTTATAACGAAGGGCTCTGGGGACTCAAAACTAGAGACGTACCGAGTAGCACTTTGGTCGAGTACCGAGTACTCAGCCTTTTATTACTCGGCCGAGTACCGAGTTACCGAGTACTCGGCCTTTCACTACTCGGCCGAGTTCCAAGTACCAATTATGTTTTAAGAAGAACCACCGACACACATGTGATTAATTTTGAACTTATTGGAATAGTAGTATAAACCTCCTTGTCCATATAATAGTTTTTAAAACTAAATTCGTGCTGAAATTCAATTACGCATTATATATATACAATTTTGTTTGTGTCAAAAATTTTACAAAAGAATAATTTTTTAAGTTAAAAATAAATAAATAAAAGGTATGATTAAAAAAGTTGGAATTAAAACAAATTACAGTAAAATCCCTCTAATGTGGACACTAACAGGACAATTTTTTTGTCCGCAATAGAGAGGTGTCCACAGGACAGGGGTTTAATAATGTTATTTGCATTGGAACAGGGGAATTAAAAATTGTCTGCATAAGAGGGGTGTCCCTTAGGAGGGGTTTCACTGTATATCCATCAATTATAGTTCTAGTCCGCCAAACATAAATAATTTTTAAAAGCAGATAAAACAAATGTGCAGAAACACTGCAGACACGTGTTTCTGCCCCCCCCCCCCCCCCCCGTTACAAGGAACGTCTTTTTCAGTGCATAACATGTGAGCTAAAGAATGTAAAGACATTCAACAAAAAAATACGACTTTTGTCGGATGCCTTTAAATCTACGAGCCCCCATTTTGTGCATTGAAAAAGGAATTCCTTGTAATGCCAAAACAGGTGTCTGCAGAGTTCCTGCATTGTACTTTTAAGGTTGTTTTATTTTTTAAGCAAAGGTATTTTTACATTTTTTATAACTAATTTTTGTTTGTAGCAAAAATCCATTTTTAATATAAAAATTCCATATTTTCTATACTTACATTTTTTGCGTAATTTTTAATAAATAAGTTTTATTAACTTTGGGGACATTAAAATAAAGATTTATTCCATTGAAGCATTACAAACTTCATTATTCTCAAAATTTAAATTTGACTTATAAATTTTAATTGTAAATGATTGCAGAATATAATGCTTGCTTTTTTTTTATAAATTTTAGTATCTGTCTTGGACAATATTCAATTTTTTGCAACTACTCGGTATTGGCCGAGTATCTGATCAGAATTTGGCCGAGTACCGAGTACTCGGCAAATTGGCCGAGTACCGAGTAGTTACCGAGTACTCGGTACGTCTCTACTCAAAACTCTCTTTGCTGCCCCACTACTTAAGTCATATTAATAAATTTTGTTATACATAATTTGTATCTTTTGTTATGTGTAATATATAATTCTTACTATGCATTTATTTAGCCTATTTCACTGTGTAAATTAATGTGTAATTATATCTTAAGTGACTAATTATTTTTTTTTTCTTTAGTTAGTGTAAAAATTAAGTACTAACAAGCAGAGACTAATTCCATTAGCCATCAAGTCAGTAAAGTGCTAGCTGGTGCTGCTGATTGGAACTTGCATCCTTCTAGAAAAATCGAAAAAGGATACTAGACTTGCAAATCCGAATAAGAAGAAGAAAATGTATAGATGCAAAAAAAAAAAAAAATGTATAAAACTTTTTTATTCATAATAAATTTGTAAATATATAAATTGCTCCAAAATATTCTTTTTGAAGAAAAAAAAAGAAAACAAAGAAACAAACTTCCTAAAATAATAGTGGCTGCTTACCGTTGGAAGCTCCCTATTAGCCATTAGAAAAGTTTTTATAATCTTGTAGCGCATGAATGCAACATGTTTCCTATTTTTTGTTTTAATGGCTTTACTTTTATCATTTAGAGAAAACATTCTTACAGAATTAAACTATCAATGAGTAGAATAGGATGTTCGCATCTGATACTTAATCTTAATACATTCAGGGCCTCGTTTAAGCGTAAGCATGAGAAGCACTGGCTTTAAGGACCCCAAAAATTACAGAAAAATATATAAAAATTTCATAATGGGTGTTTAAATTTGTATTGCACTATAAAATTTTTCTAAACATTTTTATTCAAGTATAAGTTTATTGCTGGCTCTGTTTTAACGAGGTTTACGAGTTCAGTGGAAACCTAACTCTCTCCCCATGGATTGATTAAACTATTTGGAGTGATGTATGAGATCACTCAGATGTAACTGTTGGTATGTATCGAACTATTGCTGCTTAAGGCATTTATTTTGTTTCTGTTGATTTACAATGTTTCAAAATGTTTGAATCTTTTGTATTTTTTTTTTTAAATGTAAGTTTCAAGTTACAAATACAGAGCTGTTGATATTTATCCGGATTATACAGGCTGATAAATTGACTAGCACCTAATTTGCTGGGCCCAGAGCCTGTTCTGAGTTTTCACTTTTGTATCCGTAATGTAAAAACAATTTCTTATTACTATCTAGTGTTTCATTTAGTTAGAAGCAATACTTAACATGCAACTAACAAAATACATGCTGAGCTTGGAAACCAGTTTGGGGGAAGGAAAAGACTTAGTTTAAGATATTCAGTGACATTATCAAAACAGATATACCCCGAAATTTTTTGAAATTGCAGTTGCAAAAACCCAGTTTTGGGTAATGTTTGAGGGAAGAAAGATTGGGGCCAATCCCTGGGAATTTTTTGAAATTGAAATCTTAAAAACACAATTGTGATAATATCTTGGGTAACGTTTAGGGGACCGGCAATCTTGACCCATTGAAGCTCTAAAAACGTAATTTGGGTTGACTTTCAATGATGTTATGTGGAAGAATTTTCAGAAGCTCCTCTCCTGAAAATTTTCAAAATTTAAGCCCTAAAAACTAAATTTCAAACAATCGTTAATGGTAGAGAAGGGGGGGGGGGGCGAAGAAACATTCCGCCGAAAATTTTTTGAAGTTAGCTTTTGAAAAGGCAGGTTTTAGAGGATTTTCGGTACTGTTTGTGGGAGGAGAGATTTGGGGCCACTTTTCGGTAATTTTCGGCGACGCTCTCCCGTAATTTTTTCCAGAATTGAAGCCCTGAAAACGAAAGTTTGAACGATCTTTGGTAATATTGGAGGGGGGAGGGGGAGTTCGAACACAACTCGAATTTTTCCGAATTGAAGCCGAAAAACGAAATTTTTCGCACTTTATTTTTGTGAAGGTTCGAAAATTTCCCCCCGCTGGCTGCGGCCTTGCTTGAAAAACATCCCCAACATTTTAAGATATAGAATTAATCCTTCGGTGTGAATGACACCCAAAATGTGTCTTAAGAGCGTACGAAAAAATACATGCTCAAAACTTGCTCCAATATTTAAAATTTATAGAATCTAACAAACGCAGTAGCATTACTACAAGAAGGGGGGTGCTACTTGAATGGGTTTAAAAGTTAATTAAAAGTATAAAAATTTCATTTCAGAAATTATTTTCAGATTTTTTGGTTGTATTAAACGTTGCATATTTATTTTGATTAGGTAACATCCTTGCTTTAAATTACTTTAGAATTCTCGCGAAAATCATCAAAAATCCCGGAATAAACCCAGTTTTTTCTTTTCTTTGCAATACTACTTATGACTGAAAGGTGGAGGGTGAACGACATTGGAAACTAATACGAGCGAAGGCAATATTCCACAACAGTATTGCCCAATAATATATGCAGGGCCAATGTCACCTGGTTACCAAAGTATCTGCCAAAGTTGCGAAAAAACTTGCCGGCAGTATTACCCAACATTGTGAAAAACTTTACCGTTTGGTGGCGGCCGACCCAATTAGACCGATAATGACGAATTTTGTTCTACAAAATTGGCCAGCCCTGCATCTGCCAGTGTTGCAAAAAACTTGCCGGCATGCATTGGCTAATTTTGTTCTGCCAGTATCAGCCAATACTGGCGTTGTGTATTGCCCAATATTGTATAAAGTAAACCGTTTGATGTCAGCTATCCTAACTTTACGTGATATTGGCCAGTCTTCCAAACATCTTGTTTGCGACATTTCTTCATTGCACATTCTTTGTCGTAGATGGAACAAAACCCAGCGCCGGAGCGGCAACTTATGAAGGAGAAAATTTTTAAGTGCACTGCGCACCTTGACGAGACCTGGGAGAGCATAAACATGCGTTTAAAGGCATTTAGTTTCGAAAAATTTCTGGGGTACAGCCTCCTGATTTCCTAGCCCCTCCCTCTCTTGTCAGAAAAAGAGCTAAAAACCCTAGTAGCACATGACGTACGACAATATCGTAAAAATACCAATGCTATATCGCTGTGTCATCGGGTTACAATATAAAACGATGTCTAATCTGACAGAGCGTGCGCTATTGTGACAGTATCGTTACGCGTCATTGTAACGATGACGCAAGTGTCATTAAGCAGTCATCCTTTCCCATAGTTACGATATCTTCCTATATCGTTTATGCGTCATTGTAACCATAACGTAAGTGTCATCGTGTCGCAATGAGAGAGGGGTGTAAAATTTCAAAAATTTGAAATTTTTAAATAAAACTGGATTATTTTTTATTTATTCATAAAATAACAGTACAGCTTTGACATATGACTATAATAAAAATAATTTTGTAAAATATCGTTTCTCGTAATATCGTGACGATGACGCGCTATACAGCAAAAACAGTATACGGCAATGACGTACAGATGACGCCACAATATGGTGTGCTACTGAAAGCTATCTTTTTAAAACTTGAGCTTAGAAAGGTTTCGAAATGGGAAGTTTGAGCGACGAGCATGTTGGGTGCTGGGAACATTTTGGGCTCCCAGCACATTGGGCCCAATGATCCCAGCGCCCAAAATGCTCGGCGCCCAATGTTCCAGGCGCTCAATATGCTCGGCGCCCAAAGTTCCTAGATCGGAAAGGTTTACGTTGGAGAGTCACTTACCTTGCATCTTCTTCTCTGACCTGGCTCAACAGAGCCTAAAATGGCGTTTTTGGGACATCAGTAATTTCTTACAATTTCCCAAGCGATTCCCCCTCCCCCGTCTTGTAATAAAGCCAAAGATAGCTTTAAAATGTTTTAAGGTGTAGGTATAAAGACTCCCAAAGTTAATTATTACCTAAAGATAGCTTTGTTTTTAGAGCTTAACTCTTCCTTGGACACCCCCAAATCCTTTTACGTTGAAAGGTGTCCGTAGGAGAGTACTCTCACCCTTCCAAAGTTTCGCTTATACAGGCTAAAATTGCGTTTTTAAAATTCAATATGAAAAAGTTTCAAGAGCAGCGCCAACCCTGACCTTTTAAGTAATACACTATAAAAATCATTTCTAGGCCTTGAATTTCAGAAGTTTTCCGGGGGAGGTGTTCCTTTATTCCACCTCCATTTCTCTTGCGTTAATACCAAAAAAAAAAAAAAAGTCAGACATTGCATGCTTTTGATTTCTATTATGAAAATTTCCAAAGTAGATCCCCCTCTCATTTTCTTCAAAGATAGCGAAAGATATATAGCAGAAAATTGATTCCAGTTTCGATACCGTTACAAAACAAAGTCCCGTTTTAAGGTGCAATTTCAAAAAAATTCCGGACTAGAGCCACTTAACTTCTCTTTCAGTAACAAGACATCCCCTTAACATCACCAAAAGATCATAGGCGGCTGTACCAAAAAAGGGGTTAAACGAAGTGTAGAGGTTGGGGGGGGGGGGGGGGGGTACCACTGTAGCTTTTTTTTAAATTATTATTCGTGAAATTGGGCTATAGTATTCCTGGCTTTTAATACTACTGATTCAATTTACTTCTTAAACTGCAAAATATGGCCTCGAAATTCGGGGCGGAGAATCACTTTAGATTTTTCCTTTCAATTTTAAAATTCCATTTTTATGAAATAAGATGAGTAATGTCCCTTTATTTGGAATATTTAGTTCATACTTTCGTGAAATAAATCAATTTACTCTATAAAAAATTAAAAAATCATTTTTCAATCAGTGTCTTTGTTCATCCTCTTATATTAACGAAAACCACCAAAAATTGCAATTTTAGTTTAACTCGTTACCTTCAAATTACTAATAGATTCACCTCCCCCTCCCTTTTTCCTGCGATTAAATCTTAAAATTTTATTAAAAAACTTGAAGGAATCAAAATGGTGGATTCAGGACCTGGTTTTAGTGGTGGTCCTTTCCAAAAAAGGAAGGGGGAGGCCGTCATTTCGGGATTCGGGAGGAGCAATTGCCCCCACTCCCCATGTGCTAGGTCAAATCTTTTTTTTTTTGAAGTTCGAAATTTTATGTCAATGAAACGTTGCCCCAGAGGCTGCGACTGGGACTGAAAAGTGCGGGGGGTGGGGGGGGGGGCAAAAAGAAAAACCTAAAAGCCATAGGATTTTTAGCGGCAGCAAAAAAAATGAAAAAAAAAAAAAAAAAAAAGTGTAAAATTTTGTTAGGGCTGGTTTTGAGAGCAGATGAGGGGTAATTGATGTGAACTCGCTTATTTCTTAAGATGTTGATGAATTTTGTACACAATAACTTTCTTCGAAGAAACACTTAGACTTACAATAGTTACCAGAAGTTTTTTGAGATGTCACAAAAAGTTGGTAAAAATTTCATTAAACAACTACACTCCTGTTTGTGAACATTGCAACACCATGAAGGAAGCATCATAGTTGAATAAAATTCAATACCCAGTTGAGTGATAATGGTACAAATAAATGATTACATTTTCAAACCAAACAAACAATAAAAAGAGATAGAAAATTTTGTGGGGCCACCACGCGTCGCAATAAGAGCTGCTACACGACTCGTCATGGAGTGAAACAAAGTTTGAATATCTGCCTGCGGAATGCGGAAGAGTATTCCATATTGTTTGTATGCGCAACCAAAGTTCGTCTGTCGAAACAACAACACGAGGATCACGAGCGAGACGCCGCCCAACGAAATCTCACACATGTTCAATCGGTGACATATCCGGGAAATATGCAGGCCTAGGAAGAAGTTGTACCTGCTGCGAATCAAGGTAGGATTTGACAGTCCTGGCGACATGTGAACGGGCATTATCCTGCTGGAATACAGCCCCTGGCAATCCTTCAGGAAAGGAATAACTTGGGGCAGTAAAACTTTGTTTATGTATCGAATACTGTTCAAATTGCCCACAATTCGTAGCAATTGTGATCGTCCATGAAATGCTATGGCACCCCAGACCATAACTTCGAGTGTTCGTCCATGTGGCGTTCGATAATGCACTCCGGAATGTGCCGTTCACCGGCATAGCGCCTGACACGAATTCGGCCATCATGGTGCCACAAGTTGAAGCGGGATTCGTCTGTAAAGACGAGCTGCTGCCAATCAGCACGCCAGCTCCTATGCACATTGGCTCATTGTAGCCTCAGGGGGCGATGGTTTTGCCTAAGAGGAATCCTGCATAAAGGAATCCTTGCGCGCAGCCTACGCTGTAGCAAACGTCTCCGAATTGATGAAGCACACAATGAAACACCTGTAGCTGTTGACAACTGTGCTGCCAATTGTCTAGAAAAAGCTGTGCGGTCTGTCAGCGCCATACGCACCAGGTGTCTTTCATCGCGAGCTGACGTCACATTTCGGGATCCACTCCCAGATTTCCGACCTGTCCGACCTTCGTCCGTCCACTGCTTCCAAACATGCATGATTGTGCTGTTGTTATGCTGCACAAGAGCGGCTACTGCACGATAAGACAATCCAGCTTCACGAAGGTGAACTATTCTGCTCCATTCAAACTCCGAAATTTGCTCAAATTTCGCTTTCTTTCGTCGAAGAGGCATAGTAAAGATTCAGTTACTCTAGCATATAACCACCGATAATCATACACGCCTCGCTACAGCCGTCTACTTATATTCGGTTCGATCCGCAGTTCAGATTAAGCTGCTCAGCATACGCATGCGCTACCGGTCTGTAATTCTGATCATTTGCATATCATACCGTACTTTACATTTCCTGCAATTTTCAGCTCACTCGCGTAAGTCATTCGTGGTGTTGCAATTTTCCCAAACGGGAGTGTATTTAAGTAAAACAATTGATTTACTAATATCTAAACAATGAATACATAAACTAAAAGTTACTTCTTGTGATAAATAATGTTCCGTAAACAGATATACAAAGTAAAACAAAGAATTATGTTCAAAAAATTTTGACATTTTCTTTTTATTTATTTTTAGATTTGGTTTCTAAATTGGAAAATAAAATAAATAAATGAACCATAGAAAAATAACCCCCATTCCCGCCCCCCCCCCCGAATCGCCGCCACTGCGTTGCCCTTATAACCTCACATGCGCCACGAAAATATTTAGGCGTCCAGCAAAAGGTATAAAATTTATAATTCTTTTCAAAAAAGTTATTTAAATAAAATATCAAGTTCAAAATTTAACTTAAATTTGAAAAAGTCTATATATTGAGCACCATGTGGGAGACATTAATATATTGCAGGAGAGCTAACATTTCTATTCAACGCTTATCGGCTTAATTGTTTATATTGTTCAGCTTGATAACTTTTTGAAGGAAATTTCAAAATATAGGTCTCTTGCGTGTCACCTAAATATTTTTGTGGCACATGTGAGGCCAACTTTTTATCATCATGAAATTTCGAACAGCAAAAAACTTTTTTTTTTCGATACGGCCTAGTACAGTGCTGGTTCACACTTTCAGGCTCAAGTCGGCACGGATTGTCATTGTTCCAATTATATGAAACTTTTTTACAATTGTTTTTGCCCAAAAGGAAAAACATGAGGCTGTTCGTCTTGAAAAATCTACTTTCGTTTTCTTTTTGGGACACCCCAAATACGCATGCGTGTGTGTACACACATGCGATATTGGCATTCTTTCCATCTTAAAATTTTGAAGCTTTTTTTTCGATTGGGTTCAAAGCCCCCCCCCCCCCCCCCTCATGCGGGGAGGACAAGGCGATCAAGCGCTCTCTCGCGGAAATTTAACGTGGACCAAAACGCATTTTTAAGCAGGCTTTGCTTAGAGGAGGATGAGATTATTATAGGGCACTTAGCCCTTGTAGCAAACATATAATATAGGGAAAGTGGGATCCATTCTCTTATACTTATTAATAATACTTAGTGCAAAAATTCCTATAGAAGTGTGCACTTTAGGTGAAACTATAATTGAAGTTTAATGAGCATAAGTAATAAACACTAACCTGGAAACGCTTCTGTGAAAAATGTTGCTTGAACTCCCTAAAACATTATTTTTTGGAAATTTGTTTTGCCTTTAATTCTGTGACGCAGAAAACGAAGCCCAAAAATGTGCAAAACCAACCATACTGTGATGACAGGATTGCCATTTGCCACTCACTTATAGGTAAAAAATTGTTCGAGTTTACCCTGTGTGAGTAGCAGCATCACAACTGAGCAAACACTAATCCAGTATAATTTCGATTTAACGATATCAAATTTACGGATTCCCTCAATTAAATGATACATTTCACTGGTTCGGATTTAACTTTATTGAATATATATATGCTGCTCGATTTAACGATAACTTTCTCCAGTCCCTTGGCAATTGTTAAATCGGTGTATTTGTATAAGAAAATGAATGTCCTAAAAGTTTCATAAAAACTTTTAGGACATTAATTTTCTTTTAAACTTTTAAGACATTAATTTTAGGACGGAGGGAAAATATAAATTAATAAATTAAAGAGGAAATGAAGAATTCATTAAAACTGAAATAAATAGCATGGTGACTGAATATTTATATATTTAACTTTTTATTTTTTTTTTTAAAAAAAGCTCTCTTTAAATCATTCATTGCTTGTACCTTAAAAGAAAAACACTAAAAGTTAGCAGAACAGTATATTGAAGACTAATCTCATGATCTCTAAATTAAATTAGCATAAAATTCAAGATGCATGTCAAATAAAATATTCAAGACCATTTGATTTTACGATAGATATTTTAAAATTTACTCAAACAAAAACCTGGGGAAAAAATGTGTATGTTAAAGCAAAATTGATTTTTATTTTAGTCTATTCATTTAATTTTAACTTTTATTTAATTATTAGTAGCTTATACATTTAGCAATTTTTGCAACTTCCATTTCTGAAACGTACTGCATTTTAAGAAAATTTGCAAAATTCCCTAGTTTTTTCCTTTTTTTTCGCGGGGGGGGGGGGGAGATTTTGAATTCTTTGTGGGGGGGGAGATTTTGAATTCTTTGTATTTTCTGGTTTTTCTATGGTATGGCAACCCTGCGTGACATGATTAGTGTAAATAAGTACAAAAGCTTGATGGATATTTAAGTTTTACGGGTGTGACCTACTTTCCCCAACGAACAAAATCTAAGAAGACATAATATAGTAAACTTTATTCTTCATTCTGTATTTAATAACATAGTTGACTCTCTTTTGCCCTAAATGATAAATAGCTGAAAAAAACTACCAATGAAAACAATTATTTATTTTTTATTATGTTATTTTTCCATTATATTGATTAAACTTTTTGGAAAACCAGAACTAGTTAGTGTTCCAAATATTTACTGGCGAGTTAGAAAACATAAAGCATAGTAGTGACAGAAATGTACATAATGTGATTTTGTAGAAATGGCAGTCTCTGGAACCTTGAAGTGAGAATCTTTACTTATCCTTATCAAAAGCTAAAATTGAAGGAAACTGACATCCTGAGTTTCCAGTCAAAAGAGTCATTGGGATTCTACCTTATTCCCGAAATATAGCAGCCAACTAATTGTTTTTTCGTTTATCTTGATGGTTGTGTAAAGTCATCCCTGGCTATTTGATAAAATTCTTGATATTTTAACTTTATCACTATCTTTTTGCACTGAGGAATTCTTTTCTCAACTTCTCTGATAAAGAAAAATTGTGACAACATAAAATAGGTCAGTTAGAATGAGTCAAAAAGCACAAGCAGAGGAAATGGCAGTTAATGAAACCCAATTTCTCTGCTATGTGCCATTCAGTGGGTACAAAAAGAATGGGAAAGTGGAGTGAAAAAAAACATACATTATGAAATCAAATTTATTAATATATGAACACATTTTAACAGAATAGAATACAGTAACAGCTTTGCAACTTGTTCAATCAGAAAAAAGGTTTTTTAGTAGTAACTGCAACAAAACTATCTTTTTTTTCCTGCAATTGTTAGTAAACAAGTTCCTATACTAATTCATCCTTTACACTTCCAGTTAGTTCTAATTTGGTTACAGTACTTTTACTACTGTTGCATTTTTTCTCTTGCTAAAGCCTTTGGTAAATAAATTACCTTTCGTAGCTTTCTGCCATTTGCACCTATCATCATTATTGCATTTTTTAAAATATGTTTATCTACTTTAGAGAGTTTATACTTTCTACTTGGGGCTAATTTCTTCAATATTAGTGAAATTAATATTGCTTGGAGAGAATTATAACATAAAAAGATTTATAAACTAGTTCACACAATGATTGAAAATATTTTTTTCATCATACAACAAATAGATAAGTGTGAGGCATATAACTATATGATGTTTGCTGCAATATATTTAAAATGTGTTTCTGGAATTTCTAGAAATTTTTCTAGGTCAATCTTTATCTATCCAAAAATTGAAATTCAAGAAATTGATGCCAGTTATAGTAGCTTCAAGTTAAAAGGGTTTCTGATAATTGACATTCTACCCTACTTCAAAACAGCTCAATAATCTAAACAATGCTAACTTTCTTACTAATATAAACTCACCAACTTATAAAGCATTAATTGTAATTAAAAGAAATACATAGGATTAACGTAATTTAAAACATAGAGTACGAGTATTTAAAACACAGTATTATATTAATAGGAGTGACTTAACAGCATGCAGTAAAGTGAAATATAAACTGTTATAACAATAAATAAGATGATTTATGACATGAAGACAGCTGTTTTTTGATCCAGATCAAGAGCGGAACACGTCCAGGGGTACTGCAACAATACTTTGAATGTAAGGCACCAAGAGAAAATGTGTCGATGAGGATGCACTGAAAAATACAAGCAGAGGAAATAGTAGCTAAAATGAAACCAAATCTCTCCACTATGTGTCATTCAGTTTTGAGCAGTCACAAAATTTCAGGAACCTGGAGGGTAAAAAAGAAAGCATTCATTTTTCAGTTAAAGTATGTAATACATATAAATCAATAACATATAGTTGATCTTAATTTGTTCAACCAGAATATTTTTTTTTGTAGTTTTTGCATTAAAACAGTTTTTTATCTGCTAATATCAGAAAACAAATGTTTTCTAAAATTTAATATTGATTCGAAAGATCTGTAGTTTGAAAAATACACAAAGAGAAATTAGAATGGAAACAATATCAACAAAACAAAGGTGTTATGCAATTCAGTAAATAATATAATTATTATTCAGTAAAACCTTGGATTCCTGAACAAAAAATTTACTTCACCTATAAATGAAAGCAACACAGCACCATAAACTAGCATAGAAGGATACAATTTTGAAGCAATGCATTACATTTTGTAATCAAGGGTCCATTGTACATGGTTCAGGGCCCTGAAGACCACTGTTCCTTGATCCAGACCGAGAGCCGCGCACCCCTGGGGTAGAGAATAGAAGAATGTATGGCACCAACAGAATATATGTCGACGAGGAAGCACTGAAAAACACAAGCAGAGGAAATGGCAGCTAAAATGAAACCAAGTCTCTCCACTACGTGTCATTCAGTTTTGAGCGGACACAAATTTCAGGAACCTGGAGGGTAGAAAAAAGCATTCATTTTTAAGTTAAAATACATGATAAATACAAATCAATAACATATAGTTGATCTTAATTTTTACAAACAGAACTTTTTCGTAGCTTTTTCAATAAAATATTTTTTTATCTGCTAATATATATGTCAGAAAACAAACCCTTAAACAAAATCATTCTCTTCACTTCCAGTTGTTTTATTTATTTCATTATACCAGTTGAATTATGTTGCATTACTTTGATTTCAGTTATTCTTTTGCTTAAGAAAATTTCAGTAATTTGCACCTAACTCATGCTTTTGCAAATTTTTAATCTGATACTCTTCCTAGACCTAGAAACACTTCTTTGAGTCACTTTTTTCTATTCTAAAATTTAAACTTGATTCGAAAGATCTGTAGTTGCAACACAAACTAGCAAAGAATCATACAATTTTGATGCAATACACTACATTTTATAATCAAGGGTCCACTGTATATGGTTTAGGGCCCTTTGAGACCTGCTACATGTTGCTGTGCTTGAGTTCCAAGTGGAGCTGATATTTTGTTTGACTCGGGTTGCACTTTCTGAAGAAGAAAGGCACCCTTTACGAGGAGAAACCCCTCGGCTCCCCTCATGTGCCAGTCCATCAGCAACTTCATTTCCATAAACATTTACATGTGACGGTATCCACTGAAAAGTAATTTTAGGACGTCTGTAAAAGTAATGTCTGTCTACCTGTTACTATCAGAAAGATTTTCATAACATACAGCACTAGCCAAATGTATATAAAAACAGCACATTTAAGATCCGTTACAAAATGACATCACTATTCACAGAATACAGCAAATTTCTCATTAAAGAAAGTTGAAGAATTTACCAAATACAGCAAGAGAAACAAATTGAAAAGAAAAGAGTATTAACAGAACAAATGTATTTTCCAATAAAATAAATACACATGTATTCAGGAAGAATTGCTTTTTATAATCAATGACATTTTAGTAAATTAAGGTAGCACAAGTAAAGATTATGTATTAAAACAAGGATAAAATAATTACTAATGTACACACAATTGTTCATACTATATAATTCACATTTCAAAACTATTTCCCCCAGAAATATTCCAATTAAAAAATTTGTTTAATTAAGCTGCAATGTCTATAAAGTAACACACACAGGTAGGTTACAGGATTTTAAATTTCTCCTTATTAAAACACATAATTAAACAATAATATTATCGAGACAATTCATACGGATTGACTTCCATTAAAATGCAGATACTACTAAATATTTCACTTTTTACACATATTAATTTCGTTTGAGATGTTAATAAGAGCAATTAAAATGACATACATCGAATAACTTTAAATTCTGGTTCATTCTTGAAATGCAAATATCAATTTCTTACTTCAGTCGTCACATCGGAATGACGGGTCATAATCAAGAAAAAACACACACTTGGTTTCGTAATTTGTTCAATCAGGTTTTTTGTATCTCTCACTATGAGATAACACAAACCCTTTAAAATAAAAACAATCCATTCTCTTCTCTTGAAATTGTTTTATTTGATGATACCAGTTGTACTTGTGTTGCAGAACTTTGACTTCAGTTGATTCTTCTGCTAAGGCAGTTTTCAGCAATATGTACCTAACTACTGTTTCTGCAAATTTTCAATCTGATCCTCTTACTAGAGTAAAAATCAACTCTTGGAGCTACTTGTCTCTATACTTGAAAGACCTGCAGTTTATAAAATATACCAACAGAAATTAGAACGAAAAGAATAGCAACATAACAAAGGTATTAGGGAATTCAATAAACAATATAAATATCATTCAGTGAAACCTGATTATCTTAACATACAACATTTTCCAAAAATAAATAAAAGCAACACAGAAATATAAACTAGAAACACAGAGCATATAATTTTGAAGCAATACATTACATGACAATCCAAGGTCCAAGTGCCACAGTTTAGGGCACCGAAGAATGCTGTTTTTTGATCCAGAAAAGGAGCCGAGCACCCCCAGAGGTATTGCAGCGATATACGAATGGATGGTAACAAGAGAAAATACCTCGATCCATGGATGAGAAAACACTGAAAAAAACAAGCAGAGGAAATGGCAACTAAAATGAAACCAATTCCCCCTGCTGTGTTTCATTCAGTTTGGAGAGGACACAAAAAACGTACTTCAGGAACCTGGAGAAGAAAAAAAGCATTCAATATAAATCAAAATTTATAATCAAGAAAAAACACACACTTGGTTTCGTAATTTGTTCAATCAGGTTTTTTGTATCTCTCACTATGAGATAACACAAACCCTTTAAAATAAAAACAATCCATTCTCTTCTCTTGAAATTGTTTTATTTGATGATACCAGTTGTACAGTAAAATCCCTCTAATACGGACACTATCGGGACATTTTTTTTTCCACAGTAGAGAGGTGTCCGCAGAACAGGGGTTTAATAATGTTATTTGCATTGGAACTGGGGAATTAAAAATTGTCCGCATAAGAGGGGTGTCCGTTAGGAGGGGTTTCACTGTACTTGTGTTGCAGAACTTTGATTTCAGTCGATTCTTCTGCTAAGGCAGTTTTCAGCAATATGTACCTAACTACTGTTTCTGCAAATTTTCAATCTGATCCTCTTACTAGAGTGAAAATCAACTCTTGGAGCTACTTGTCTCTATACTTGAAAGACCTGCAGTTTATAAAATATGCCAATAGAAATTAGAACGAAAAGAATAGCAACATAACAAAGGTGTTAGGGAATTCAATAAACAATATAAATATCATTCAGTGAAACCCGATTATCTTAACATACAACATTTTCCAAAAATAAATAAAAGCAACACAGAAATATAAACTAGAAACACAGAGCATATAATTTTGAAGCAATACATTACATGACAATCCAAGGTCCAAGTGCCACAGTTTGGGGCACCGAAGAATGCTGTCTTTTGATCCAGACCAGGAGCCGAGCACCCCCAGAGGTATTGCAGCGATATACGAATGGATGGTAACAAGAGAAAATACCTCGATCCATGGATGAGAAAACACTGAAAAAAACAAGCAGAGGAAATGGCAACTAAAATGAAACCAATTCCCCCTGCTGTGTTTCATTCAGTTTGGAGAGGACACAAAAAACGTACTTCAGGAACCTGGAGAAGAAAAAAAGCATTCAATATAAATCAAAATTTATAATCAAGAAAAAACACACACTTGGTTTCGTAATTTGTTCAATCAGGTTTTTTGTATCTCTCACTATGAGATAACACAAACCCTTTAAAATAAAAACAATCCATTCTCTTCTCTTGAAATTGTTTTATTTGATGATACCAGTTGTACAGTAAAATCCCTCTAATACGGACACTATCGGGACATTTTTTTTTCCACAGTAGAGAGGTGTCCGCAGAACAGGGGTTTAATAATGTTATTTGCATTGGAACTGGGGAATTAAAAATTGTCCGCATAAGAGGGGTGTCCGTTAGGAGGGGTTTCACTGTACTTGTGTTGCAGAACTTTGATTTCAGTCGATTCTTCTGCTAAGGCAGTTTTCAGCAATATGTACCTAACTACTGTTTCTGCAAATTTTCAATCTGATCCTCTTACTAGAGTGAAAATCAACTCTTGGAGCTACTTGTCTCTATACTTGAAAGACCTGCAGTTTATAAAATATGCCAATAGAAATTAGAACGAAAAGAATAGCAACATAACAAAGGTGTTAGGGAATTCAATAAACAATATGAATATCATTCAGTGAAACCCGATTATCTTAACATACAACATTTTCCAAAAATAAATAAAAGCAACACAGAAATATAAACTAGAAACACAGAGCATATAATTTTGAAGCAATACATTACATGACAATCCAAGGTCCAAGTGCCACAGTTTGGGGCACCGAAGAATGCTGTCTTTTGATCCAGACCAGGAGCCGAGCACCCCCAGAGGTATTGCAGCGATATACGAATGGATGGTAACAAGAGAAAATACCTCGATCCATGGATGAGAAAACACTGAAAAAAACAAGCAGAGGAAATGGCAACTAAAATGAAACCAATTCCCCCTGCTGTGTTTCATTCAGTTTGGAGAGGACACAAAAAACGTACTTCAGGAACCTGGAGAAGAAAAAAAGCATTCACCTATTAAGTCAAAATTTATAATTAAGAAAAAAAAAACACACATGGTTTCTTAATTTGTTCAATCAGGTTTTTTGTATCTCTCACTATCAGAAAACAAACCTTGTTTCATTTATTTCACTATACCAGTTGCATTTATGTTGCAGAACTTTGATTTCAGTTTTCATTATTCTTTCGCTTAAGAAATTGAATAGAAAAGAGCATTAACAGAGCAACAGTACATTTCAATACAATAAATACACGTAATTTCAGCAAGACTTGCTTTTTATAATCAATGACATTTTAGTAAATTAATATAGCATAAGTACAGGATTATGCATTAAAACTAAGATAAACTAATTACTAATGTACTACACATAATTGTTCAACGTTCATACTACATAATTTACATTTCAAAATTATTTCCCACAGAAATATTCCAATTAAGAAAATTTATCATTAAGCTGTAATGTCTATAAAGTAGCACACACAGAGGCTACAGGATCTTAAATTTCTCTTCATTGAAACACATAATTAAACAATAATTGAGACAATTCATATAAATTGGCTTCTATTTAAATGCAGATACTAAATAGTTCACTTTTTCTACACATATTAAATTTGTTTGAGATGTTAATGCAAGTAATTAAAATAACTTACTTCGAATTACTTTACATTTTGATTCTTTCTTGAATTGCCAATAGCAATTTCTTACTTCTGTCGTTCGGGCAGGAACGGTACCTGGAAATAAAGAATATTTTAACAAAACAAATTCCAGAAATTGATTCCTCACCTAAATAAAGTCAGCAAAGAGAGCAATGAAGTTTTTTTTTCTGATATCATAAAAGGCATAATAAAAGATAAGTAATTAATGCATTAAAACAAAAGAAGGTACCTTGCCGCTACCCACATTGCACGTTGGACAAAACAAAGGTGTTTTGCAATTCAGTAAATAATATAATTATTCAGTAAAAATTTGGATTCCTGAACAAAAACATACTTCACCTATAAATAAAAACAACATAAACTAGCATAGAAACATAATTTTGAAGCAATGCATTGCATTATATAATCAAGGGTTCACAGTACATATTTTAGGGCCCTTTGAGACCTGCCACATGTTGCTGTGCTTGACTGTGTGCGCTTGGTAGTAAGGCTAGTATCATTTGATCTTCCCAGCTGATTGCCATAAGTAAAGCAAAAACAGGGTGGGTTGCTTTTTACCCATGTGCAGGATCCCGTCTCTAAGCGGAGCTGATATTTTGCTTGACTCTGGTTGCAATTTCTGAAGAAGAAAGGCACCCTTTACGAGGAGAAACCCCTCGGCTCCCCTCATGTGCCAGTCCGTTAGCAACTTCATTTCCATAAACATTTACATGTGACTAACCACTGAAAAGTTTTTTTAGGACGTCTGTCTACCTGTTACTATCAGAAAACAAATCCCCCCCCCCTTTCTAAAATTTATCCTTTTCACTTCCGGTTGTTTTATTTATTTCACTTTTCCAGTTGCTTTACCCTCTGTATTACATTATTCTTTTGCTAAAGCAATTTTCTGAGACTTGATTTTCATAACAAACAGCACTAGCCAAATGTACATAAAAGAGCACATCCAAGGTACAAGATTAGTTACAAAATGACATCACTATTCACAGAATGCAGCAAATTTCTCATTAAAGAAGGTTGAATAATTTATAAAATACAGCAAGAGAAACAAATTGAATAGAAAATATTATTAACAGAACAAAGGTATTTTTCAATAAAATATATACACATATGTTCAGGAAGACTTGCTTTTTATAACCAACGACATTTTAGTAAATTAAGGTAGCACAAGTAAAGGATTATGATTAAAACAAGGATAAAATAATTAATAACGTACACACAATTGTTCATACTACATAATTCACATTCCAAAATTATCCCCCCCCCCCCCAAATATTCCAATTAAAAAAATTTGTTTAATTAGCTACAATGTCTATAAAGTAACACACACGCCTAGGTTACAGGATTTTAAATTTCTCCTTATTAAAACACATAATTAAAACAATAATATCGAGACAATTCATATAGATTGGCTGCCATTAAAATGCAGATACTACTAAATCTTACACTTTTTCTACACATATTAATTTCGTTTGAGATGCTAATGAGAGGAATTAAAATGACTTACTTCGTATCACTTTAAATTTTGATTCTTTCTTTTCAATTGCAATTCTTACTTCACAGTATTCGTTACATCGGGATGAGGGTAACCTGGAAATGAAGAATATTTTAACAATACAAATTTCAGAAATTGATTTCTCACCCAAATCAAGTCAGTAAAGAAAGTGTTGAAGCTTTTTATTCTGAAATCAAAAAAGGCATAATTAAAGATAAGCAATTAATGCGTTAAAACAAAAGAACATACCTGACCATTACCCACGTTGCACGTTGAACGCTGGACGATCCCATTCTTGAGCGGCAAATAGGGGGTATAGGAATAAGATGACATCACCGGCCGGCAGCATAAGAAATGTTTATATTTTTCGAGTCCGGGCAGCCGGCAGCGGAGTCACTTCGTAAATGGCCAACCTTCTTCACTAATAACGGTTGCAAGTAAACAGTTTAGAACTAGATATTTGTAAGAGCGAGAGCAAAGACTGCATGGAGGAAGTACACTGATTGATTTTAGCTGGAGTAGTATCTATAGCAACTATTAGAGTCCCTATAGGGACTCTAGTAACTATAGGTAGCGCTATAAATCAGATAAAATCGAAACCAGATTGTCTGTCACATTGTTCTGCTACGATATTAAGCATTACTTGTCTAAGTTTTCTTAGTAGTATTCTTGCCTTGTTTTCACATTTTGCGCTTGGTTTGTGAGGATATGGTTATTCTTAAAGCATTAAATATTCATAAACTGTAGATTTATTCGGAACTCCAGCGCTCGAATACGCTACCTTGCGGTGATTTACAAAACTGCAAATGAAACTAAAACATTGCCACGTTGCGTTCCACGTGTGTCTGTTGACGTAAACACAGGCAGTTTGTTCTGAGTATTTATTAACGCAATCGATGTGTCTTAGTTTGCTTTCAGCTACAGAAATTAATTCGTCCCTTAGTAGTATTATCGAGCTTCTCAAAATAATGTTAGTTTTCATTATTTCCTTAATAATTAGTGAAAGCGAAAATTCTGGATTAACAAACTTGGATAACGTTATACAAGGTAAAAATTTTTATTGTTTTGTATGAATTTGTAAGAACAAAATGATATTTTGATTTGTAGTATTGATATTTATTGCACGTCCATTCTTTGACTCTTTACTGTTTACAATCATTTCATTTGTTCTTCCATTTTTAATTTTAACTTTGATCTATTGTCTACTATCTTCCCTTTGTCATTGTTGCTGTTTGTTTTTACACAGGAAGATTGCATATTATTATTTTCACTGATTGATCTATTTGTTTTCGTGCAGGTAAATACCAAGTTTCCTTTTAAAATATTGCTAGAATATACTTGTATCATAACAGATAGTAATAATTTAGCAAAATATACACTACTCAGTGTCAGTTTTCCCCGAGTGCTTTACGTTGCAATAATTAACGTATCTCACATTGTCACACTTGGGTGATCGTGAGTAGTATGAGTGACAAGTTTTCTTATGACGGTCTAGGAAGATTGGGCGCCGTCGGCGCCCAAAGTGCTCGCGCCTAGTCTTCCCATTTCGTTATTATGATGCCTTTGTCAGATTTATCACAAAGAAATTTTTACCCTTTACCCAGGTCCGTCATTTGGGGGTCAGGTGACCCTTCTGGCATTGAAAAACTATTCTTTTTGCATATAAGTAGGCATTGCCTTCTATTCACAGATCTATGACTTTAATAAAGCAGGTGTTTAATCGTCACGCAGCATGGTTTCTTCGTTCATTGATCAAATATGGCGTTGGCAAACAAGGTTGGAGTAAAGCAGACGTTTGGTGCAAAACCGAAAAAAAGAGGGATATAATTAGATTCAAAAAAATACTGAAATACTTTAAGAATATTTACTAATAGAAGTGGAGAGGCTGGAAGAAATTTTGGAGTAAACTGGGCTTTTAGGAAAATGAACTTGTTTTGTGAATTTTTGAGGTTTGGGAAAAAAACCTGTTTTTTGGATTAAACTGGGTTTATTTGGTTTTATACACTATTTATAAGAAGAACGATTTTATTTTTGGAAATTCATGAATATTTGATGATTTAATTGTTAATGAATAATTAATATTTACATTTGTAGTTACTTGATGATTAAAAAAAAATTAAAAGTAAAATCTCGTAATTTCATTTCCCTATAAGTAGCGCTTTCTATAGGAGAAATATTGTTTGAAAATCATTAACTTCTAAAAGAGTACCATAAATTTAGTAAATAGACCTTGGCACAAATGAGTAATCAAATTAATAATTTACTGTGAGAGGTTGGACATCAATTTAAATGACCAAGAATAAAATCTTGTAAATCAGTTTCCTCATAATTGTAGCTTTTTTCTATGATAAAAATATAAGCAAAAGTAAAATTAAAATCAAGTATTCTAAGTATAAAAAGTATTTTGCAGACATACAAATGAACCACAACTTTAAAAATCAAAAAATTAACAGATATTTAGTTTAAAGAATAAAAAAAGTTACAGGTCATGTAATAATTTACGTAAATGTATCAATGAAAAAACTTATAGAGATAGGGCATATAGGCTTTAAGAAAATCACAATGTTTTTTATTGCAGACATTATTTCTTCTGGTTTAATGCATTTATGAATACAATTTCTTTTTTAAAACAACAAGTTCTAAAGATTTTTTCCAATCCTCATTTATTCCGTATTTTTTTTTACAATACAAATCCAAATAACGAAACTATACTCATACCTACAATTAATGAAGCTTGGAAACTATACTCCTAATAATAAAACTATCCAAATAATGAACCCTATACCTATAACACATTTCAATAATGACAACACTTTACTATTAAAAATTAAGGTTCGTTTATTCTTCTACAATTCATACATCAACTCTCAATTATATTGGGATTAAAAATCTTTTTAAGAGGTGAAAATTTGACATACATTTTGTTATAAGAGCACAGAGTTACACACTACTCAAACTGCGTCGTCTATTGTAGATGTCAAAAAGTGTGCTAAGGTTTTTTTTTTTTTTCTTGTCATTTAAATATTTTACAGTTTAGAATTATATACACTACAGAATGCTTAAGTGATTCATGATTTATCTCTATATAAATTTTTAAGTAATTAAGCAAATTAGGTAGTAAAATGAAATTTTAGCTGAAATATACTTTGTGGGCTGTTTTCAAATCTAAAAGAGAAATGAAATAAAAATAAATTGAATAGAAAAAGAAAACAAACTACTAGGGTTTTTTCGCTATTTAAGTTTAGAAAAACGCACACATAGTTGGTCTGTCTTATATTTGTGAACTTAATAAGAAAACTTGCATTCATTTCAGAAAGAAAAGAAAAACTATTTAGCAAATTTGAATTACATTAAAAAAAAAAGGTTTTCAAATTTATTAATATGTAATTTATCTCTAAAGCTTTGCTGGTTACTTTGCATTAATTGGATTCTACAACTTCCAATCATAAATAAAATTCATAGAAACATTTTGGGGAAAACAATTCAGTTTTTCCAAAAAAAAAAGTCGCATGGTTAAAAAATGAACACTTGGTTTCAACCAATGTGGTTTACCACAACCATGGTATTTTTTCTCAATGAAACAAATTGTTCCCAAAAATTTTCTTCCACAGTCCGCTCGGGAAAAAATGAAAAAAAGAGAGAGAGAGAGAATATTTAACACTAATCTAATTGGAATGAGGTTTTAAGCGGGGTTCCTCAAGGATCAATGTTAGGACATGTTTTTTCCTTGTTTTTATGAACGATATTCATAAAAATATTTCTGGGAACATGAACTGTTTTGCTGATGATGTCAAGTTATGGGCAGTGTAGAAAATGAAGAACAATCGAATCAGTTGCAAGAGGATCTAGATCGTATTACGGAATGGGCTGATAAATAGGGTATGGCTGTTAATGTTGGGAAATGTCAAGTGTTTAGGTATGGAAAGTGTTACATTTAGGGCAAGGAAAGTGTTACATTTAGGGCATGGAAATAAGTGTACAAGTTATTATTTGCAAGGTTCAGTCATTAGTCAGGCAGATAAAGTTACTGATCTGGGCGTCTTAATAAGTCAGGATTTAAAGTTAAGCCGACAGTGCAGCAAAGCTAGTAACAAAGCCAATAAGATGCTTGGGTTTATCAATAGATCTATTTCAAAGAATCTGAAGAAGTTCTTCTGCCCTTATATAGAAATTTGGTAAGACCTCATTCGGAGTATTCTGTTCAGTTTTGGTCTCCTTATCGTGTGCAACACATCATTTGTAAAATACGCCTCACTCAGATTGGTACCTTCAGATTGGTATTGAAAACTTCGAGATAAGAAATATTTAAGTCATAAGTATTCGAGTTATCTAAAGTTGACTACTGTAAATGGTTCGACTTACGAAATTATCTTCAGAGAGTAATGACCTTAGTAGGTCTGGACTTGTACTTATTTTGTTGGGATTACCAAAAAAAAAAAAACATCGTGGTCAAAAATGTACAATACTCCCGGCCTTCATGACGGGAAAATAAGTTTACTGAGTTTCCGTTACGAATTTAAATAACATCATTCAACAAGAATGTAACGAATAAAGATTTTTACTGACTACAGCCACCAATGACTACTATTTGGCTAGAAAAAGTCAAAATGAACCACAAAACACGGTTTCTTCAAAACATGGCGTCATTTGTCGGAAAACGCTTTCAAACATATTTATGCTATTAAGTCTCCCTCAAACTTTCAGTCTTAAAAAAGCATTCACATGCATACGATTTTTTATATGAATGGACTCTCATTATGTGTCTTTAAATTTGAAGATTGGGTGAATACCTTCGAACCCTTTTCTCAAAAATAGGGTTTCTCACTAAAACTGACAATGTTGTTGTTGTTGTCGATGGAAATTAAATTTTACCGATGGTCTTGATCACAGCTTCAGCCAGTATCCGTGCGTCTGGACTGTGCAGGACTTCCTGTCCTCTCACTGAGCGGAGCCAGTCCCTTTCTCAGAAGATTAGTGGGGATTGCTGGGCACTCCAAGATGTGTTTGGGCGTTAGCTGAATATTAGTGTAGTGTTTGCATTGGACATAAGATCTTGATTTATCAGGGTGGATCATTATACCCTTATAATAAAGAAGGTAGGTGAATCTTTGGGTGGTAGGAGGGAAATAAAATACCTCCCGCGGACCAACAGACAGAAGTCCAACCTCTCGGGGCAATGTCACCTTTTCCTTTTTATCAGAATAACCATTGAAATATATCTTTAAGACTAAACTATTAGAAAATGTCCCTAAACACAATACGAATATGGTTTTTCAGCTGAATGAACTCTCAAATGTTTCTGTAAGTTTGATCCCGTAGAAGGTTTCTTACAATATTCACATCATAAGGACTTTTCAACAGTCTGAATTCTCAAACGTAATTTGATATTTGAATATTAAGTAAATGCCAATGTACAGCAGGATGTTCGAACGAATTGGCTTCAAAACTGGTCCGGTCTCTCGTTTACACGAGTTAAGAGAGCAGTTAAAAAGGTCAGGTTTAACTTTAGCTTTGGTGATCTCTAAAGGTTTGATGAAATTTGGTAGGGAGTGGGAGAAAAGAAAGAGGATTGTCTAAAAATAAATTTTGCACTTCTTAAGTTAAAATAAGTTTAATATTTCTACAATCAGAAAATTACAACAGTAAAAGAAAAAGCCATATTTTCCTGCTTACTATCTGTTAAAAAGTGTAAAATTTATGAAGCGTTGCTTATAAGTTGCCGCGGATTATCTGTGCTTTTTTTTTCTCAACGCTAACGCATTGAATCTCAATTTACAGCAGGATTCACCAATCGTTACGCTGACTGTAGGATTGCTTATTTTACGTAGCCGGAACTTTCCTCTTGCGTGATTCAGACTGTATAAAATAAACAACCATATAGTCAAGGAAGAAACCTTCATTTGGCCAAGATCAAACCATTTATTAATTTGACTATTTGTCTTTGGGTAATTAGCGTATAATAATCACGATTTCATGAAGAAATCGTTGGTTTTTAGATTATTTCTGATTATACTTTAAAAATTGTTACTTCTTTACGTTTTTAACTTAGTTGCAGAAATTATATGTCAAATCAACTTTCTTTTTTTGTTTTTTACATCCTATAATCCGCAGATTATGAGATTTTTTTTTCTTCAAACCGATTTTAGGATTAGCGGATTGTACACCGCAGCGGCTAATACGCAGAAAGATACGGTAAGTGAGAGAGGTCGTCATAAACCAGAAATTTACTTTATATTAAAGCAAAGTGGCCTATAAAGGAGAAATTCATAAACTGTAACAATGGTTATGCTACTTCAGGATGGATTTGTTCTTTAATTTTTATTTGTTACAAACGTGATTTGGATACAGACATTAATTTTTAAACCACACTTCGTTTTACGTTTCGAGTTTAGTATTTTGAATACACTCTCAATCAAAAATTTCAGTTACTGAAATAATTTAAATGTTTCTTTTAAATAATTATAAGACTCGGAATTTAGGAGAGTACATACTGACAGTTCACAGACGTAACTAGTCACTATCTGTAGACAAGTTTTCAGCAGTAATTGCTTCAGTTCTTTTTAAGGATTGTAATCCATTTTTATTGATTTTTAAATAATTAATTGTTATTATCAACATCAGGACACTTACTTCCAGCTTTCTCCAAGAATGACCCAAATCGTAAACAGGCGTTTCACTAGCGAGGTCACTTATCATTATGCAATTGTCAGAAAAAGCTTTGTAATGTATTGGGATATTATTTACACATATAGAATTGTTTCTTCAACTTGAATTCTTATGTGTTGCTTTAAATGTCCAGACCGAGTAAATGTCTCAGAAGAATGCTCACTAGACAAGGACGGATACATGGGAGGGGCGATCGCCCCTCCCTTGATAAATCTTGCTCTGGAAATTTTTCCGAATTGAAATCCTAAAATGCAAGCGAAAGTCATTTTAAGTGACTTTAGGGAAAAGAATGGGGTTCGAATCTCATTGTAAACATCTCAGGTTCTGTTAGGGGAAAGAATGGGTTTAGTAAATTTCCTCCAGTAATATTTCAAAACTGAAGTTCCAAAATGAGCAATTTTAAACTATTTTTGATGATGATGTTAAGGGGAAGGGTTTTTAAAGCATTCCAACGGAATAATTACGAAATTGAAGTTTTAAAACGCAATAATAGAACACCTCTTTCAAATGGAACGAGCATGTATAAATTAGGTATGTAGCAATAGGTAAGTTTTAAAATCAATCGCCCCCTCCTTGAAACATTTCTGGATCCGTCCTTGTCACTAGACTAAAGTTTCTCACCAGTATGGACTCTCAAATGTGTCTTTAAGCATGAACTGGAAGAAAATACAATATGTACAGAACGAGTAAATATCTCAGAACAATGACTAAAGTTTCTCACCAGTATGGACTCTCACATGTCTCATCAGATTTGCATACTGATTGAATGCCTTTGAACAATGTTCGCATGAATAAGGTTTCTCACCAGTATGGGTCCTCAAATGTGTCTTTAAGCTTGAACTGGCACAAAATGCCTTTGAACAATGTTCGCATGAATAAGGTTTCTCACCAGTATGTGTCCTCAAATGTGTCTTTAAGCTTGAACTGGCACAAAATGCCTTTGAACAATGTTCGCATGAATAAGGTTTCTCATCAGTATGTGTCCTCAAATGTGTCTTTAAGCTTGAACTGGCACAAAATGCCTTTGAACAATGTTCGCATGAATAAGGTTTCTCACCAGTATGGGTCCTCAAATGTGCCTTTAAATTTGAACCGTCAGCAAATGCCTTTGAACAAAGTTCACACGAATAGGGCTTCTTGCCAGTGTGAACTCTCATATGTGTCATTAAGCGTGAATGCACATAAAATGTCTTTGCACAAACTTTACAGGAATAGGGCTTCTCTTCAGCGTGAACTCTCATGTGTTGTTTTAAATGTGAAGCTTGAGTAAATGACTTGAAGCAATATTCACACGAATGAGGTTTCTCGCCAGTATGGAGTATCAAGTGTCTCTTTAATTCCGAAGGATAAGGATATGTCTTTGAGCAATGTTGACACGAATGTGGTTTCTCACCAGTATGAGCTCTCAAATGTGTCTTCAAGTTTGAACACGAATAAAATGACTTTGAACAGTGCTCGCATGAATAAGGCTTCTCGTCAGTGTGAGTTCTTATGTGTCGCTTTAAAGTTGCAGATTGAGAAAATGACTTAGAACACTGTCCGCACGTATAAGGTTGTTCACCAGTATGGACTCTCACATGACTAATTAAGTTTGAACTGGCAGAAAATGTCTTTGAACAAACTTCACACGAATAGGGATTCACGTCAGTGTGAGTTCCCATGTGTTGCTTTAAATTTTCAGATTGAGTAAATGACACGGAACAATGTTCGCACGAATATGGTTTCTCACCAGTATGATGGACTCTCTCATGCCTCTTAAGGTCGGAAACATGAGAAAAAGCCTTTGAACAACATTCACACGAATGCTGCTGCTCACCAACACAGATTTTTAAATGATTCGCCATTAAAGAAGACTACCCAAGACTGGATTGCCGTAACAGAGGATTTTCCAAATTATTCACCAGTGATTAAGTATTTGAAGAAACTTTTAGTCAGAGGCGACAAAAGCTTAGTTTTCTTTAAGCATAACGCTTCACATTATATACAGTCGGGACGCAATATTTTACTACCAATACTTGACAAGCACAAGTTTCGAGAGCCATGGTTAGTCAGTAAACAAACTTCAAATCAGTTTCAGAAAGATATGCAGAACAAAACCTTGACACTGGTACTTATTCTAACATGCTGGTTAGACATTAAGTTTCTTCAAATTAGACTTCACAAAACTGCAAAAACTTTCAGGAATGTAATTTCGTAAACAGATGTACAAAACTCAATTTTAAATTACATAGAGGCTTCTACATCGTTCTTCCCACTAGTTTTTTATGGATAAGATATTATTTAGGTAAGTGGAGTGTATTTAAAGCTTTAATTTTTTTGCATAATTAAAGGCCTATTTAAAATTCCTTAAAAACCTACTTGATTCTTTGCAACTTAGTGTGGGGAATGTTCTGTAAATGATATGTTGCACACAACAGTGAAAACAGTTTGAGAAAGAAATGAATACGTCTATAAACACATAGTATTGACAATAACTCAACACTATTGTCATTTAATAAGTGTCTTGATCTATGAGCTGCGGCAAGACATGAAACACGTATGGTTATTTCTGCTGACCAGCAATGTCTTTGCGCATGTCTCCTTTTGCTGCCCAGAACTGTAAAACTGCCAGTTAAGTATCAAATTTGTGCACTTCAATTATCATTTGTATTTTTGAGTATCACTTAATTCAACAATGAGGACGAAATGAAAGAATTCGGAAACCAAAGAAATTTCATTTTTCTAAAAATTAACTCCAAATGAATTTCTTTGTGATTCTTTTACCGATACATGACAGGCAGCAAAAGTGCATTAACGTTACTTAAATGAGTATAATAAGCAAAAAGGGTTACGGTGTCAGATTTGAACAGATGCAGTATTGGACAATATTAGATGCGACATTAAAAGACTCAGGGTTTTTAGCAATACACACTTCTGCATAGCAGTAAGAGTACTCTGGTTTTCTTGGGGTTGCTCAGTTGAGGAAACAGCTTTCCTCTTCAATCTCAAAATTTTGGAAAATTGTATGCTTGAGTTTAATTTCTTGAAACCTCGATTTCAATAAACTCCTTTACTTGTATAAGAAGCAGAGGAGGTTTGTTGGAGTTAAAAATTCGTATCACATTTTGATGTCTGCTGTCACGTAGTCCAGACCACTGCTGAAAATAATGAAAAGAATTACTACTTGGGAAAAAAACTTAAACCACAATAGAGGAGGGTCACAACTATTAAAACACCTATTAAAAAAATAAAACTTTTAAAGGCCTAACTCTCTTTTCGAAAGCTAAAACCTCTTTTCGAAGTAATGATTTCTACTATTTTATTGCTAAAAGATGAAAGTAAAAATTCGGAAGTTAAAAAAATAAGAACTTTTGTACAAACTACGAAGCTAACACAAGCCCGGATAAGGGAGGCCCTTGTTGTGGGTCATTTTCAAAATTTTTCGCCAAACTGGTCAAAACAACAACGCCTATTTGCTAGTCAAAGGTCGCCAAAAATAATATTGTTGAATTTAAAATTAAATGCTAGCTTTTTAAATGAAGCAATCGATTAAATAAGAGTAGCAGTTACATTAATTTGAAAAAAATATTTAAAAAAATCCACCAAAAAAATGAGCCAAGTCATAAAATATACCGCGAGTCGACTAATGCCTGTTTCCGCTCTCTTAAATTCGGAACGACTGCTACTGTATTCATGCAAGTCGTAACAAGGTACAGTAAAGCAGCAATGCATTACTGAATGAAACTGCTTACGGAGTCACCTGGTGGGAAACTGCGGAGTTAGCATTCCTATTTTGAAAACAGAGCCGTAGGGTAACGGCTCCAGTAACAGACATGCGAAAGACATCGCTCTCAGTTTAACTCAATTTCCTAAGCCTTTGAATGCATTTAGAATTTTTAAACTATTTTTCTCTCATGCAACTACATCTCATCTAAAGTTTGGCTGCTTTTGGATCCTCTGAATTAGTTCATTCTTTTTTTATTTGCTCAATTTCGAAATAAGGTTCGACCCCCCAGTAACAGACACCGAAAAAATCTGATGATACCCAGTAACAGATAGGAGGAGTAATGGACAAAATTCCCTTTTTCTCTTCAAAAAGTTCAAATACTCTTCATTTTTAGAATTAAAGTCTTAATTCAAATGATCATGAAACACAAGCTGATCTCATGGTGTCTCTTCATAACCTTTCACCACTGCCTTGAAAAAATACCAACCGGCTCATAAAATTCACTCTGATAACACTAGATCAGGAGTTTCCAATCATTTTCACTCGCGGGCCACATTGTAAACTTTTCGAGGCGAGGTGGGCCAGTCCAACAATATTTCCAAAAAGGCAGTCCAACAAGGCAAAATTATTGCAAAGTACTACAAATTTATTTTATTCAATTAATGACGATTAAAAAGTTAAACGCAACACGTGTAAAGCTTTTAACTTTTTAAAAAAAAATAAAATAATAATGAGAAGATTGATTTGTTTACCGCTCAAAATTACACGCCATTCAGGGACAAACTTCGTATTTCCGATCACTAAGAATGATTTTATATTTTCATCTAATAAAGAAAATCTGTACTTAGATTCAACATACTTTAATTTTGAAAATGTCTGTTCACACTTGTAAGTGGATGCAAAAAGAGAAAACATAGCTCTGGCATGAATTTTTAAGAAAATCTTTTTTTGGTAGAGAACTGTAAAATGGAGCACATGTTTTCCCTGCGGCCAGGAAATGCCCAATGCCAGGGCACTAAGGGGAGAATGTGGCGAGGAGAAAAGAGATCTGTTCTCGGAAAGAGCAAAAAGAGAGATGGGTGCTGCAAGCGTAGCTAACGGTAAAAAATGATTAAAAAACGAATTAAACTAGTGGTAAAAAGATTTTAAGTAATTATTTGTAATAAAAAATATCTCAATAAATATTTTAAACGAGACTGTCTCTGTTCCGGAAAGAAAAGTTTAGAAGCTCCCCGCGGGCCGTAGGTTGGAGAGCCCTGCACTAGATGGTTGCACCGTATTCATGCGCCACAGCAACATCAGTTTTACACGACGAAAAGTCTTATTATTTAAATCCAAACTTATCACTGTATGTTACTGGAACCTTGTCTGTAACTGGTGCCGTTACCCTATGGAGCAAAGGATTGATTTACGAAGTTGAAGAGCAATCGTCAATTTTGCACGAAAAGACACCTTGGGGACATCATTGCAAAGGAAAGAACGGTTAAAACGAGCATTTGTTGTTTCACGTTTTCCTACACTGTGGCGTGAGAAAATGACCCGAGCAAGAAAAAAACAACGAGCTGTAACAATATACCTTAATTTGACATTGCAGTGTCACGTTTTATTTCATGACGTCACAGAAACGTGAATTCTAGACGTTTTCGTGAAATCCCGAAAAACCAAATGCACGTTTCAAGCAGCCTATTCTTCGCATTGATGTCAACACGTTATCTTAGCGCTTAAAACTGATGATGCTCTACAACTTGGTAAAGGTAGGAATTCCAACTCCGCAGTTTTCCACCAAGTGAAGCAACAAGTAGTTTTATTCAGCAGCGCATGGCTACTTTCTAGACACCACTTTTATGAATATGGCAGAATCAGGAAAGAAAAGCTCCAATGTGGTCCAAAACTTTACAAGTACTAATAACATCCTTCAACAAGATTGTAAAGAATAAAATTTCTTGACAGATTACAGCCACCAATTACAGCTATTTGGCTAGAAAAAGCCAAATTGAACTCCAAAACACGGTTTCTTTCAAGCCTCACAAGGCGTCATTTGTCGGAAAGCGCTTTTAATCATTATTCACACGAGTAGGTCAGCCTGTGTGAGCGCTCTCTTTCTTAAACTTTGCCTGCAAAAACAATGCACATCATTGAGAAGAGACAAAATGGAGGGAGTGACGACTTTCATTCTTGAAGCTAAGACCAAAGTCACATGATGCTGTTTAAAGCAAACCATTGGAAGAGATCCGGTTTCTTTTGCTAGTTTCACGCAAAACGAGTCAACCTTTCGTCGTTGTTGAGTCGCGTGACTAGCTAGTCTTTGCCTCAGCTTTTGCTAAGCCAATGATTGGATTTTCTCTGCATTTATTATTTCCTGCTCTAAGATGCACATGCACACGATTTTTTACCCGAATTGACTCTCATATGTGTCCTTAAATTTGAAGATTGAGAGAATGCCATCGAACACTTTTTGGACAAATGGTGTTTTTCACTAAAATAGACATTATTCCTTTAAGTCCAAACTAGTTAAAAAATGCCCCTAAACACAATTCATACACAAGAATATGGTTTTCAGCTGAATGAACTCTGAAATGTTTCTGTAATTTTGATTCTGTAGAAAATCCCTTACAACAATATTCACATCCTAAGGACTTTCCACCAGTCTGAGCTCTCAAACTTATAATTTGATACTTGAATATTTTAAGTAAATGCCACTTAATATAGCACAATGTTCGCACGAATTGGCTTCAAAATTGGTCCGGTCTCTCGTTTACACGAGTTAAGAGTGCAATTAAAAAGGTCGAGTTTAAACTAAGTTTTGGTGATCTCCAAACGTTTGATGAACTTTGGTAGGAAGTGGGTGAAAAGAAAGAGGAATGTTTAAAATAGATTTTACGTTAAAATGGGTTTACTTCCTCTACAATTAGTAAATTACAACAGTAAAAAAAAAGACATATTTTCCGACGTATTATCTGAATTTTCCGCCTCTGTGATTAGGGCTGTATAAAATAAACAACCATACAGTCAAGGGAGAAACCTCCATTATTTGCCCAAATTAGGCCGTTTATTCCTTTGACTCTTCGTCTTTTCGAGATTTTATCAAGAAATTGTTGGTTTTCAGATTATACTTTTAAAATTGTTGCTTCTTTACGTTTTTAATTAAGTTGCTAAAATAGTATGTTAAATCAAATCTACTGTATTTTTACATCGTATAACCCGTGGATTATGAGATTTTTTTTTTCCTTCACCAATTTTAGAACTAACGGACTGTATGCCGCAGTGGATAATAAGCAGAAAAATACGGTAAGTGAGAGAATCGTCATCAACCGGAATTAACTTTATAGTAACACAAAGTATGAACTTGCAACAGTAGCACCAAGCAAAATGGCACATAGAGGAGAAATTCATAAACTATAACAATGGCTATGCCACTTCAGGATGGATTTGTTCTTTAATTTTTATTTGCTACAAACGTGATTTGGATACAGACATTTTTACAGTTACTTTTTCGTTTTGAATTTAGTATTTAGAATACACTCTCAATCAAACATTTTAGTTACTGAATTTATTTAAATGTTCCTTTTAAATAATTATAAGACTTGGAATTTGGGAGAGTATACATTGACAATTCAGAGACGTAACTAGTCACTATCTGTAGACAGGTTTTCAGCAGTAATTGCTTCAGTTCTTCTTAAGAATGGTAATCCATTTTTATGGATTCTTAAGTAATTATTTTTTATTATCAACACCAGGACACAAATTCCAGCTTTCTTCGAGAATGACCCAAATCGAAAACAGGCTTTTCACTAGCGAGGTTTCTTACACTTATCATTATGCAATTATCAGAAAAAGCTTTGTAATGTATTGGGATATTATTCACACAAATAGGCTTTTCTCTTCAACGTGAATTCTTATGTGTTGCTTTAAATGTCCAGACCGAGTAAATATCTCAGAACAATAACTACAGTTTCTCACCAGTATGGACTCTCACATGTCTCATTAGATTTGCAGATTGATTGAATGCCTTTGAACAATGTTCGCATGAGTAAGGTTTCTCACCAGTATGGGTCCTCAAATGTACCTTTAAAGTTGAACTGTTAGCAAATACCTTTGAACAATATTCACAAGAATGTGGTTTCGCACCAGAATGAATTCTTTCGCGGATTGTAAAGACTGAAAAACGAGAAAATGCCTTTGAACAAGGAGATGAATGCTGTTTCTCACCAGCACAGACCTTCAAATGATTCGCCATTGAAGAAAACTACCCAAGGCTGGATTTCCGCCAAAGATGATTTCCCAATTTATTCACGAGTATGAAGTATTTGAATATATATTTAATCAGAAACCACAAGAGTTTAGTCTTTTTTAAGTATAACTGTCCACATTAGTCAGGCACAAAGTTTTACCGTAAATATTTGGCAAAGGAAGAGTTTAGAGGATCTTGGATTGTCAGAGAACAAACCTGAAAATCAGTTTCAAAAAGATATAATAAAACAAACCTTTGGACTGGTACCTGTTCTAACATACTATTCATATATGTTCTTCCAATAAGACTTCACAAAACTTTCAAGAATGTAACTTCGTTAACAGAAGCACAAAATCCGATTTCAATCTACTAAAGACATATACAGTAAACTCCCTATTATCCGCGGAATAGGGTGGCATGGTAACCGCGGATAAGCGAAAACCGCGGATAATCAGAATAATAATTAAAAAACGATACTACTGTATACAATAGCTAAAAAATATGAATAACACTTACACATACATTTACATTTTTGTTAAAAACATAGCTACATTCCATTTGCTAACATTGAAAGTAAAAAATATACATATGTAAAATCTAAAAACGAACAATAACACGATCAAAAGTTTTAAAAGCATTTAATGACTGTTAAAAAAAATAGTGAAAAGACCCGCGGATAATCCGAGCAGCGGTTAATCCGACTGCCGATAATCGGGAGTTTACTGTACATCATTCTTCTCACTAGTTTTTTTAAAGTTTGTTGTCAATTTTGAAAAACGAAGACTGAACTCCTAACAAGCTTTTCGATACAGAAAAATAGAGTGTACTGAAATTTTAAATCTTTTCGTAGCGAAAGGTATCGTTTAAATTCCTAAAAACACTATTGACTCTTCGCAACTCAGTGTGAGGCATATCTTGTAAATGAAATGTTGCACACGAAAGTCAAAACAATTCGTGAAAGATATAAAGGAGTTTTAAACTTGATGGGTAAACGGCAGCAAGACACGATTTACGTATGGTTCTGCTGATCGCCAATGTTTTTGCTTGTGTCTAATTTTGCTGCACAGAACTCCAAAAACTGCAGTTTAAGTATCAAATTTGAGTAATTTAGGTATCACTTGTTCCTTAGAGTATCACTTTGCGAGATAACGAGAGAAAATTTGAAAAACATCGGAAAATACAGCAACTGAACTTTTGCAACTGAATTTCGATGCAATTCTTTTATATATATACACAACAGTAAATGTTTTTTTATGATTATTCAGGTTAGTATAGGCAAAAAGGATCACTGTATCAGATTTGAATGTATGCAGTTTTAGACATAATTTTTGGCGATATTTTGAAAAAGAATCCGGGTTTTTAGTAATATACACTTCTGCATATCAGAGGAAGTATCTGGCTTCCTTGGTTGGTTCAATTGAAGAAACAGCTCTCCAATTAAGTCTCAAAACCTTGGAAAATTGTATACTTGAACCTTATTTCTTGAAACCTTGATTTCAATAAGCTTCTTTAGATTAATAAGCAGTGGAAAGTCAATGTTGACGAAGTAAAAACTTCAAAACATGTTTTGATGTCTGCTGCCACATAATCCAGATTACTACTGAAAATAATAAAAATAACTTAAATCACAGTAGATAAGAGTCATTCTCAGAAAAGCAAGAATTTCATAAATAGTGGGGAGAGGGGGGGGGAGAATAACTGAAGTTCATATTTATTTCAAAGATAGATCTTTACGTAAGTCGTAGCACTTTTGCAGTGGTTAGTGGTTTGGATTGTATATACGAATTGGTTATTTGAATATAAAACAATTGGTGTCCACAGACGTGACACTGTTTATCACATGACACTGGTACTCAATATAAGCTAGTTGTCTATACTAAGTAACTTATTTGATTTACTTGAAGGCTCTTTCATGTTTATAGCAGGGCGTTTGTTAGTTACACTATTTAACCCCATCTTCAGCTTCATACTCCACTCTTTTATTTATCCATGTTTATATACCTTACAATGTTTTCATGCTTTACTCTTTTGTTTATACCTTACAACATGATTTCACCAGAAAATTTATTCAACTCGATCACAACTATTGCACAGCTAACCAAACGCACCACTTAAGGATCTTTTTTCAAGAGAACGCTGATAAATGTCTTTTTTTTGTATTTACTAAAATAATGTAAATAAAGGTGTTTGTGTACATACAAATACGTTACGTATTTATGTTCAATTTTGAGAGGGTTTTCTTCCGGCTTTGACTTTGTACGCATTAGCCCGGAAACATCACGACCGCAGGAGACGAAAGCTCAACCCCTGATTTTGACAGGAGAGATGCGGGAAGGGGTTAAATAACACTCTTCTAGAGTCATCCACCACTTTTTGAATAGCGCCTCTCATTTACTTTCAGTTTCCGAGTTTCACAGCCATTATTTACCTTTGGAGGGAAAGGAATTTTATTCACGGCAAATTATTTTATAAAACAAACCATGGAAGCCCATCACATGTTGGGTACAGGTTGAATAGCAGATCTTCAGTAAAAAAAAAAACTTCCAGCACTATTCATATTCATCCAAGATGCATTCAGAGATTTAATTGAGATTAAAAATAAAGTTAAGTATGTTTTTTTTCCTGGGATGCACTCTACCCCTAACTGTTTATCACTATGTCAAGAAGTGATTAACATTGACCAGTAGTTAAGGAGTTTCTACTGCTACAACAATTTTTTCTTCAATGCAATTAATTCTTTCTTTCTATTGCAATGATTTACATTAATTATTTACCAAGTAAAGACCGCTTTTAATTTCCTCTACTTTGGCAGCCATTTTAGCAGTTCATTCACCCTTCATCTGTTCTTGACTTGAAGTAAAATTTGTAGGTTAACCCCTCTTCAATTGTTCTTGATTTGAAGCGAAGTTACTCTTCAAATGGTTTGGTTTGTAGCTAAACACCTCTGCAGTTGCTCTTAAATTGTACAGGGTTCGTACTCAATTTCAGAAATACAATGAAGGAGTTTTGAAGGAGTAAAATGAGATTTTGAAGGAGTACTAATGAGCTATCCTTAAATGTCGTACTTTTTTTTTCAACATATTTGACTTCCTTCCCTTTGTCACAAAGTGTCACATTTCACCTTACTACTCCTCTTGTCATATGTCATATTATTATAATAACTATGTGATGTCACTTTTTGTCAACCTCTCTCTTTCCCTAGTCACAATTTCATGAACCCCTCAAGGCATGACATCACTTGTGGAGGTGGATGTCCCTTTTGGTAATATCATAACTGTGATTTACTAAACAATTGCTTTTTTCACACAATTACTTAATATAGTACATCTACTTATATATTTTTAAATACTTAAAAAAAATTAGACAAACTGACTTTTGCTGCTGAGAGTTTGATGGGGGGAAAGCAATAATCATAAAACTTGAAAAAAATAGTAAAGCACTGTTTAAGCATGTTTTACTTCACTTATGAAATGTCTTAGTCATCTAATTATATTTTCACCTTTAATTTGTATGACTGCTACGATCAAGTTGTAAATAACATCGTTTCAAAAAAATAAATATACGAAATTACTACATCAAAATTGTCCTTATACCTTTGCCCTTGTGACAATGTTAAGTTGCTAATTGAAGTATTTAAAGTTACTTTCATTGAGGAAAATTATGTAGTCTTGAACTAAAAACGAATTAGTTTTGAAGGGGTTAACACCAAAATGAAGGAGTATGAAGGGCCCTTCCAAGAAATTTCGTGAATGAAGGAGTATTGGAGGAGTTTTGAAGGAGCGTACGAACCCCGATTGTAGTTATATCAGTCGTCACAGGCATTAATAGCATCCAGGAGTTGTGTCAGCTGTTCCTAGGAACAAGCATGGATTTAATTCAAATTAAAAATTTGCATTTAGGCAGGATTCTCGAGAGCCATTTATTATTCCAAGGAAAGTTCTGAAGAGGTCCCATGTCGGGCATCGAAATTATTACGACTCATGCCATGACTTCAGGAATTCTTGAAAAGAAGGCTCACTTCTTGTGAAAACACAGTAAATGCATTAACAACAATAATTCAAAGGCTAGATATTTTATAGTTTTCATTAAATTAAAAAAAAATTACAAAAAAAAAAAGCAAAAGTCCATTTGACTAGTTACAGGAAAAAGTTCTGTCAAACCGACTGCACTGAAGAATAAAATAACAAAAGTTCACTAGCTGTGTTACAGGTCGTTGTGCAGTCTACGTTGAAAATATGAGTGTTGTCAAGTGATGCGCGTTCAATAATCAGGTTTAAAGAAAATAATAAAAATAGTGCAAAATTTCCCACCAACGCGTAGAAAAGAGCAACTCCGTTACTCAAAATTAGAGCTCATTTGGATATTTTAAAAATTCCAAAAGTTCAGGTGTTCGAAAGGGTGTAATCGTTCCGCTTCATGGATTTTGTGGCAAAAACCCCCTTATGTGAATTCCTGAGCATCAAACATTTTACCTATTTTTTATCTCTAACCCGTTTTACCCCACTGTGGGGTGAAAATGTATGATCAGTTTTAAAAAAAGGACAAAAGTTTAGAATATTTATATTGTAAAATATATTGAAAGCAATTGATTTTGTGATAATAATAATGATTCCCTTGCATACATAATATTCAAAGAGTGGCATGTTTTAGTATTATCTAAATGATAATATGCTAAACTGAAATATACCCATTTCACCCCACCTGATGCTACTGAGTCAGGGTAGCTTGCATATAGAAAATAAGATCGTTTTTTAGTTTTTAAGGAATTATTATCTGAAATTATTTTCAGTTGAAGTTTTTTATGCGTGGTAAACAGAGGGAGGGGGAGGGGTTGCCGAGAATTTTCCATACATAAGAATAATGGAGTTGTACTGTATTACCCTGCATAGTCGCAGGGCTGCAAAAAAAACCAGGCCGGCCAGCTTTTATTAAAAAAGCGGTCTATCTTGGCTTTTAAAAATTATGTACTGCACTATGTGTATAAATGACCTCTATACGTTTTAATAAGGTAACCCAATGTCAATTTAAATAATACCTACTTATGCTAAAAACTGCCCTACCTAAATAAAATGATGAAAGGAATATATACACAATAACTGCAAATTATTTCAAACATTTAAAAAAAAATCCTTATGCTTTTGATCCACCTCCATGGTCCTCCACCTAAGCTGATGTCTTTAGCATTGAAAACGGCTTCTTTGATGCCCTAAAACACTTGTAAGCAATAGTTTGTGGCTTTTCATGCTTTATTATACTGTTATTTTCATCAATTTTGACGTGTATTTGTGAAACAGAACTAAATTCTGAACTTATTAAAAACCATAATTTGGATACCTATGAAAACTATATGACATAAGACAACTTCTGTGCTGTAAAAAAACAGTCGAAAACTTTGTACTATGGAATAAGTAAAGCGACACAACGTGTATAACGTACAAATATATTAAAATAGAATTAAAAACTCATAACAGCTGTTTCGGGGCTGTCAAATGCAAGCCCCTTCATCAGTGCATAAAAGAAGAACGAAAAGCTCACCAATGTAGACCAAACGACAAATGGTTTTAACTCTATTTTAATACTTTATTTGTACTTTATACACGTTGTGCCATTTTGCTTAAAACTTCTGTTTTCTTCATGAAGTAGTGTAGTAACCAGGGCTGTTTGATTTTAGCTGAGCCAAAAAAGGCCGACCGGCTTTTTTTTTTTTTTAAACCGCCTAGAAAAACCAGCTTTTTTAAAAAAAATAATTTTTGGGGTATTTTTATTATAACTTAATCAAAATGAAAATTATCTTTGTATCTTTACGCCAGCGGTTCCCAAACTTTTTTGGCCAAGGAGCCCTTGGTACTTTACATTTACTTCACGAAACCCCATTATTGTTTGTGACTGGGAAACGAAATATTTGTGATTTCGAAGTCAAATGCTAAAACACGGTTGTGGAAAATCTTAAACAGCGTTAGTGGAATGTGACTTGAGATTCTCCATGGAAATTTTTCAAAATTGAAATCTTAAATGCCCAATAGTTAGCCATTGTGGAGGACATTAGAAAGGGGGGGGGGGTGTAGGAAACTTTCCCCGAAAGTTCTTCGATATTACAGTATTAAAAATGAAAACTTGGACTGTTTTTAATCATTTGGTCCAGGCCAGAGGCGAATCTCCAGCATGTTCTTGAGAATGAGGTACTAAAAGCAAAATATAAAACGAGCTTCAGTGATGTGGGAGATACGTAGTTTACAAGTTTTCCTCTAGAAATGTTTTCTAATTAAAAGTTTTAAAACCGTAACTGCAGATGTTCTTCATAATTTTACGGGAAAAGATATAGATCAGGCATTTTTCACCAAAATTGTTAAAAAAATTGAAGTGCTCAAAATGAAAAAAAAAAAGAAAAGATTACTTTTTAATGATGCTGGAAAGGAAAAGAGCCGGGGGCATACCCACTCAAATTTTTCCGAAGTTGAGATTCCAAAAACGCTTTTGTAGGCCATCTTTGATGACGTCAGGGAAATGGAAGGGGTTCGGGACGCTCCACGATTTTTTTCAAAATTGATATACTAAGTATGCAATAGTAAGCCACCTTTTTAAATTTCTATTCTGAGTGACACGAATTTGTTAATTTCCCCTAATTTTTATTAATTGAATTGAATCTTGGTTGATGTTAAAAAGGTTCGGGTTCGGGATTCCCCCCAAAAATCTATTAATTCTGAACAAAACTAAACTGGCTACTACTAACTATAACTAAATTACAAAAAAGGTAATTTTTGACTTTTTTTTGAAAAATTGAAAGGAAGGGATGGAGATCGGGTACTCTTCCCCATCAATTTTTCGAAATCAAAGTTCCAAAAACGGAAATTTCAGACAAGTTTTTATAAAGTTCTGAGAGGGTTCTTGTGGGCGGGAGAAGAGGAGGCTCTCCCGAAGAGTTTTCAAAATTAACGACCCTGGAAGTTTTAGACGTTTATTGGCTGCAGCCGGGTGCGCTGCCCCCTTGAACAAGTTTTGAAATTGAGGCTTTAAAAACGAAATTTTAATCCTTCTTTTTTAATTCGATATTTTCTGTTTTTTTCTTGATTTATTTATAGAATTGAACAGATTTAATTATATGCCAATAAAGTAATCAATTCAGAAGCAATCATTGTCACTACAATTCATTCATCGTTTTTTCAAATAAGTTATTTTAGGTTCCTTTTAGAAAAGGGAGTTTAATTTTTATTGACTGAATAGCTCTGTTAAATACTTTAGCACTGACTTAGGGGCGGTAACTTAAAGCTTAAATGTTTGCTTAGTATTAGTTTAATTTTTATAAAGTTAATCTTTATTTAATACTATTTTTCTTGTTAAAGTAACAAATAACATAGTTAGTTAATATTTAAAAAAAGGTTTATTAATACTAATAAGATATGTATAGAGCTTATATTATATTTAATCTGAACATATATTTTTTCTTCCTAACCTCGATTTTTTCGGCTTGCCAAAAGGACCAGGTAAGTGTTATTGAAAAGTTGGTGATCCTATAATTTTGCGGCATGCCGTATAGTGCAGGGTAATATGGTAATTTACTCCTCCAACTAGGGTTGGAAATAGGTGGTTGTTAGCCATACTTTGTAACCAAAAATTTTAAAATGACAAGCACAGTTGAACATCCAATCGAAATTTCTAATGCCAAAATTTATTACTAGAAGAGTAATTGATTATTTTAATTTTATGTCCAGTCCTCATTTTTTACTCACTTTATATAGTGTGCAGGAAATTTCACTAAAACTACTTGAATTATTTTAAATTATATGTAAGCAGTGAATTTTGGCAATTATAAACATATTAATTTCAAATCCTGCCTTCAACTAGTAAGATCTGTAACAATGTAGGATGAAGGCGCCACTACTGATTTTGAAAATCAATATTACATGACAACATTGATTAATCACTTTTGAAGCACACCATAGAAAAAAGTCATGTGATAGAATAGCAACTTGAAGAGGATGGAATGAAAAGAAAAGTTGCTCTTAAAAATTTCACACAGAAGTCAAAAATCCTTCTAATATGGAATAGTTAAATGAAGAAGAACTAAAAATCAAATGCCTGTATGAATCTGAAATAGATATGGATTTTGATTAAAACTTTGCAGAAAGCGTTTTCAACCTGGGGGTGTAGAAGAATTTTTAGGGGATGTGAATGTATTCCGAAAGTATGACGAAAATTTATTCACTTTTGAGGAGTTACATAAGGTTACATGCAAGTTTTTTTGACATTATCACCCTTTCTGTAAGTTTTTAGAATAGCTTTTATCTACAAATCCCTGCGGATCTGTATTTGAAGCATCTGCAGGCATAAAAACAAAATATCGAGCGAGGACAGACCTTAAAAGTGACCCAAGGTACCCTTTTTCACAAGTTACAACCTAATATTCAAAAGCTCCTCGAGAGCAAACGGTGGTCAACTTCCTGATGAAGTAATGAAAATCACTGGTAAAACATGCCAACCTCAACTAGGTCTAAGATCGTTTCCATTTATTTGGATTTAGTTCATCGATTTCACGCATTCTAATACGAACGTGATTAACATAAAGTTATGTTTAGATTCATATTCATAAATAGAGACCAGCTTCAGCTATCCCATTTTTTCTCTTGTATTTACCATATCTGGTAGTCTGATGGGGGAGGGGGAGGGCTGGCAAGAGCTCATATGATTGTCCAATTGGGGGCGCAGAGCCTGAAAGGTTGAGAAACCCTGCTTTACAGCATTAACAGTTTAAAAAAATGCAAGGTGCTCAAATTTTTTATCTTTTCAAAAAAAAAAATTATAGTAAAACGAATAAAAAACTAATAAAAAGAAAAGAAATGCATCACAGAGCAACTTACTGCTTAGCTCTACTAAAAATGCAGTCCCTACTATGGCATAAGTCATCCGGTTAAATTTTGGAAAGCGATTACTGTCTTGATGCCACCAGCATGGTTGATTTAAAAAAAAAACTGCAATGCGTTGCACAGCTGATTGGTTAACAAGAATTTATATCACAGCTGATACACAACTAAAAGCAATATACATCCAAAGACTGCAGTTTCCTTGTTGTGGGCTCATCAGTCTGAAACAGTCAATAATCAAGCTGGAGGCAGATGTCCTCTCACTGAAGCAGAGATTACCTTCAAACTGGCAGATAAAATTAGACAGAAATAGATTCACCAAACTAGCTTTTACCTACCAGTTTGCAGGTAATCTCAGATTCAACGAGAGGGCATTTGCCTCCAGCTCGGTTATGGACTATCCCGGACTGATGAGAACACAAGAATGAAACTGCAGTTTCTGGATGTCATATCCAGGCTGTCTGTACATGGTTCTGCATTTGCCCTGGTTTATGGGCATTAACTTACTACAGATAAACAATTACTTTATATAAAACAGAAGTAACAAACCTTGTGAAACACGGCACAGGTATTATGTCCCGAGAGTTGCTATTGAATGATGCAGAAAAATATGATAAGTATGAGGAGACGGCAAATCCTGTGCTTTGTCCAAACGCCTTTTTAGGCAAATGACAGACTTCAGCTCTGCATCTAAAATAGTTTAAAGTGAATATTACATTTAATGAATATTACAGATTGAAAAATTATTATATTATATATTACATAGGACACCAGATTATATTGTTTATTTAGTACACTTAAGCTTTTGTAAGTATGAGGAGAAATTCCTTTTGTTTCGTGCAAGGATCGGTTTCATACAAAACACATGTACATAATTGAAACGGAAGTGTAGTCAGGGTCGGACCAGGGGATCATGTGGTCGGGAGATCGCTCAAAGGTCTGACAGGGTCTGACAGGCCCGAAACGGCATCTACTGGGACAGAGCTTGTCGGCCGCCTTCGACGACATGTAGATCAGGTGAGGTGCTCTCCTCAGGACATAGAGGCCAGGCAGGTCCGGGTTGGCCTTCTACTGGGTCAGAGCCCGTTGTCCGCCCTTGACAATGTGGACGCCTGGCGGGCCCCGGGTTGGCGTTCTACTGGGTTGGAGCCCGTCGCCCACCCTAGAAAACGTATACACCTGGCGGGCCCTGGGTTGGCCTTCTACTGGGTCAGAGCCTGTTGCACGCCCTCCACAATGCTCAATGCGGAGGCCTATCAGGTCCCATGGTAACCTTCTACTAAGTCAAAGCAAATCGCCCGTCTTTGGTGACGTGGAGGCCGGGCGGGTCTGGTTGGCCTTCAGCTGCGTCAGAGCTCATCGCCGGCCTTCCACGACGTGGTGGCCTCCTACTGGGTGAGAGCACGTTGCCCAGCCTCCAAAATGCGGAGGCCTGTCAGCTCCCATGGTAACCTTATACTCTGGGTCGGAGCAAGTCGCCCCTCTTTGGCGACGTGGAGGCAGGGCTTGACCGGGTTGGCCTTCTACTGGGTCGGAGCCCGTCGCCCGCCTTTGACGACATGGTGACCTTCTACTGGGTCAGAGCCCATTGCCCGTCCTCCACAATGCTCAATGCGGAGGCCTATCAGGTCCCATGGTAACCTTCTACTAAGTCAAAGCAAATCGCCCGTCTTTGGTGACGTGGAGGCCGGGCGGGTCTGGTTGGCCTTCTGCTGCGTCAGAGCTCATCGCCGGCCTTCCACGACGTGGTGGCCTCCTACTGGGTGAGAGCACGTTGCCCAGCCTCCAAAATGCGGAGGCCTGTCAGCTCCCATGGTAACCTTATACTCTGGGTCGGAGCAAGTCGCCCCTCTTTGGCGACGTGGAGGCAGGGCTTGACCGGGTTGGCCTTCTACTGGGTCGGAGCCCGTCGCCCGCCTTTGACGACATGGTGACCTTCTACTGGGTCAGAGCCCATTGCCCGTCTTCCACAATGCTCAATGCGGAGGCCTATCAGGTCCCATGGTAACCTTCTACTAAGTCAAAGCAAATCGCCCGTCTTTGGTGACGTGGAGGCCGGGCGGGTCTGGTTGGCCTTCTGCTGCGTCAGAGCTCATCGCCGGCCTTCCACGACGTGGTGGCCTCCTACTGGGTGAGAGCACGTTGCTCAGCCTCCAAAATGCGGAGGCCTGTCAGCTCCCATGGTAACCTTATACTCTGGGTCGGAGCAAGTCGCCCCTCTTTGGCGACGTGGAGGCAGGGCTTGACCGGGTTGGCCTTCTACTGGGTCGGAGCCCGTCGCCCGCCTTTGACGACATGGTGACCTTCTACTGGGTCAGAGCCCATTGCCCGTCTTCCACAATGCTCAATGCGGAGGCCTATCAGGTCCCATGGTAACCTTCTACTAAGTCAAAGCAAATCGCCCGTCTTTGGTGACGTGGAGGCCGGGCGGGTCTGGTTGGCCTTCTGCTGCGTCAGAGCTCATCGCCGGCCTTCCACGACGTGGTGGCCTCCTACTGGGTGAGAGCACGTTGCCCAGCCTCCAAAATGCGGAGGCCTGTCAGCTCCCATGGTAACCTTATACTCTGGGTCGGAGCAAGTCGCCCCTCTTTGGCGACGTGGAGGCAGGGCTTGACCGGGTTGGCCTTCTACTGGGTCGGAGCCCGTCGCCCGCCTTTGACGACATGGTGACCTTCTACTGGGTCAGAGCCCATTGCCCGTCTTCCACAATGCTCAATGCGGAGGCCTATCAGGTCCCATGGTAACCTTCTACTAAGTCAAAGCAAATCGCCCGTCTTTGGTGACGTGGAGGCCGGGCGGGTCTGGTTGGCCTTCAGCTGCGTCAGAGCTCATCGCCGGCCTTCCACGACGTGGTGGCCTCCTACTGGGTGAGAGCACGTTGCCCAGCCTCCAAAATGCGGAGGCCTGTCAGCTCCCATGGTAACCTTATACTCTGGGTCGGAGCAAGTCGCCCCTCTTTGGCGACGTGGAGGCAGGGCTTGACCGGGTTGGCCTTCTACTGGGTCGGAGCCCGTCGCCCGCCTTTGACGACATGGTGACCTTCTACTGGGTCAGAGCCCATTGCCCGTCCTCCACAATGCTCAATGCGGAGGCCTATCAGGTCCCATGGTAACCTTCTACTAAGTCAAAGCAAATCGCCCGTCTTTGGTGACGTGGAGGCCGGGCGGGTCTGGTTGGCCTTCTGCTGCGTCAGAGCTCATCGCCGGCCTTCCACGACGTGGTGGCCTCCTACTGGGTGAGAGCACGTTGCCCAGCCTCCAAAATGCGGAGGCCTGTCAGCTCCCATGGTAACCTTATACTCTGGGTCGGAGCAAGTCGCCCCTCTTTGGCGACGTGGAGGCAGGGCTTGACCGGGTTGGCCTTCTACTGGGTCGGAGCCCGTCGCCCGCCTTTGACGACATGGTGACCTTCTACTGGGTCAGAGCCCATTGCCCGTCTTCCACAATGCTCAATGCGGAGGCCTATCAGGTCCCATGGTAACCTTCTACTAAGTCAAAGCAAATCGCCCGTCTTTGGTGACGTGGAGGCCGGGCGGGTCTGGTTGGCCTTCTGCTGCGTCAGAGCTCATCGCCGGCCTTCCACGACGTGGTGGCCTCCTACTGGGTGAGAGCACGTTGCTCAGCCTCCAAAATGCGGAGGCCTGTCAGCTCCCATGGTAACCTTATACTCTGGGTCGGAGCAAGTCGCCCCTCTTTGGCGACGTGGAGGCAGGGCGGGACCGGGTTGGCCTTCTACTGGGTCGGAGCACGTTGCCCCCCTTCCAAGACATGGTGGCCTAATACTGGGTCAGATCTGTTGGGAGTTCAATCTGATAGCTCATTCAAAACCCGAAGTTCAAAGAACTAAAAGCAGTTTTTAAGCAAGCAAATCCAACTGAAAATTTGTGGAATGATCTGCTCGGGAAGAAAGGACACACAGAAAAATATTTAACAATTAAATAAACATTTTATTGAACAATAAATATGTTAAAACATGGAAATATTAAAAAGAGTAAAAAAAAATCACATTCTCCAAAAATTGAATAAAAAAATCCCCCTAAAAATATCAGCAGGAAACATTTTTTAAAATGGTATCGTTAAAGTTCCAGTAAAATTACATGACTAGTTTAATACAAGTACTACCTTGAGTTCTATGCCAAAAACAGAAGAGTTCAGACGAACGAGTTAAAAGTTCATACCAAACAAGCTAATCCTTCCTTAAAAGCTGGCACAACATGTGAGGGCGCAATCCACCAATTTGGATCCCATATCAAAATTGTCCGTGACCATTACATGCCACCATGCTGAATTCAGAAAAAGAAACCTGTCCTCCCGGACAACAGGAACCATCCATCCATCTAACGGACATTCAATCCAGCTCTCGAGCATGGACCTTCCATGGTCCTGTCTGTTAGGCCTTTTCTCAGCAAAAAGAACCTGATTTAAACTCTCAATTTTAGAGAGAAAATCCCTCACTTAAAAAATCATCTCAAGGCAACAACTGGAACATGCCCGCATTTCTAGCTGGGCTCAACGAAAAACATCCAACATCTTTCAAAAAGATTCCACTCTACAACGTGGAACTCTGGCGCACACAGCTCCCAGGCACAATCTCAGCACCTCAGCAAAACATCGGACTGCAGTCACAACATGGTAAAACAATAAGAGGTGAAACAATAAGAGGATGATTGATTGAGAGTTCACATTTAAATAGCATTCCCTATCTCCCTACGCGATGGCGTGACGCATCTCAAAAAGCACGCATAAATTATATTGATGAAACAACTCAACACAGTTTACAATTTAAAATTAAAATCTTTAAAATTGTTTCCCACATGCATACAGCAAAAATCTACTCAATATCTTTCCTATGACATCACACCATCGTGGCGGGTCAACAAACACATGCTATGCATGCAGGGAATATTGGCTCTGGGGAATGATTCGTGCGCCGGTAAAATAACGGGATGACATTCAAAGTTTGAAAAAAGAAGGAAGTAAGTTTTGGAAACTTTTATACTCCTTCTAAAACTTTAGGAATTTTTCCAAGAACAAAAAATAATGGCTCTAGACCAACAAGATCCTGTTGCCTGCCCTCCACAATGCGAAGGCCTGCCAGGTCCCATGGTAACCTTCTAATGGGTCGGAGCACGTCGCGCGCCTTCCACGACGTGGTGGTTTTCTACTGGGTTGGATCCTGTTGCCCGCCCTCCACAAAGCGGCGGCCTGTCAGGTCCCATGGTAATCTTCTACTGAGTCGGAGCAAGTCGCCCAACTTTGGCGACGTGGAGGCCGGGCGGGACCGGGTTGGCCTTCTACTTGGTCGGAGCACGTCCCCCACCTTCCACGGCGTGGTGGCCTTCTACTGGATCAGAGCCCGTTGCCCCCCCCTCCACAATGCGGAGGCCTGTCAGGTGCCATGGTAATCTTCTGCTGGGTCGTAGCAAGTCGCCCATCTTTGGCGACGTGGAGGCCGGCGGGACCGGGTTGGCCTTCTACTCGGTCGGAGCACGTCGCCCGCCTTCCAGGACGTGGTGGTTTTCTACTGGGTTGGATCCTGTTGCCCGCCCTCCATAAAGCGGAGACCTGTCAGGTCCCATGGTAATTGTTGGCCTAGAGCCATTTTCTTTGTTCTTGGAGGAATTCCTAAAGTTTTAGAAAGATTATAAAAGTTTCCAAAACTTACTTTTTTTTTCGAACTAAGAGTGCCATCCCGTTATTTTACCGGCGCACGAATCGTTCCCCAGAGCCAATATTCCCTGCATGCGTAGGATGCCTTTGTTAACCCGCCACGATGATGTGACGTCATAGGAAACATGTTGAGTAGATTCTTGCTGTATGCATGTGGGAAACAATTTTAAAGATTTTAGTTTTAAATTGTAGATCATGTTGAGTTGTTTCATCAATGTAATTTATGCATGCTTTTTGAGATGCATCACACCATCGTGTAGGAAGATAGGGAATGCTATTTAAGTGTGAACTCTCAATCAATCATCCTCTTATTGTTTCACATCTTATTGTTTTACCATGTTGTGACTGCAGTCCGATGTTTTGCTGAGGTGCTGAGATTGTGCCTGGGAGCTGTGTGCACCAGAGTTCCACGTTGTAGAGTGGATTCTTTTTGAAAGATGTAGGATGTTTTTCGTTGAGCCCAGCTAGAAATGCGAACATGTTCCAGTTGTTGCCTTGAGTTGATTTTTTAAGTGAGGGATTTTCTCTCTAAAATTGAGAGTTTAAATCAAGTTGTTTTTGCTGAGAAAAGGCCGCCTTCCACAACATGGTGGCCTTCTACTGGGTCAGGGCCCGTTGCCCGCCCTCCACAATGCGAAGGCCTGTCAGGTCCCATGGTAACCTTCTACTGGGTCGGAGCAAGTCGCCCGTCTTTGGCGACGTGGAGGCCGGGCGGGACCGGGTTGGCCTTATTCTCGGTCGGAGCACGTTGCCCGCCCTCCACAATGGGGAGACCTGTCATGTTCCTTGATAACCTTCTACTGGGTTGCCCCAAAGCAGAATGCTTCTAAATTTGCGACGTATGTCGCAGAACAGATGCCTGAGCTGCAGAACAATTCTGCTCAAATGTGAGAGAATACAGGAAAACTCAAATTTTCTGCAAAAATTGTAGATTTCTGTGAAATTTCTGCAGAAACTGCAAATTTTCTATAAATATCTTCCAACTCAACATAGAATTTTGCACAAATTCTGCAGATTTCTTTAAATTAGAAGAAACTCTAAAATTCTTGGAAATAACAATAATTTGGCGGAAAACTCGCGAAAAATGTTGAATTCGATAAATCATCTGCAGGAACTTTAGATTTACTTTGAACATAGTGAAATCTGCAGAATTTGTGGAAAATTCTATCTTGAGTTCGAAGATATTTGTAGAAAATTAGCAGTTTCAGCAGCTTTTCTGCAGAAATTTCATATTCTAAATCTGAGAAGATTCTGATTTTTCTAGCATTTTTGGTTCCCGTTTTCCTTATTTTTCCAATCGATCTTCACCACTGCCATTTCCATCATAAACGTATATTTTGGAAAAATGCCAACATTGAAACCAGTCCATCGCCGATAATTGCGTGTCTTGTTGGACATTTCAATCCTTTTGTGCATCCTGAAAATATTTCATATATTTAGAAAGTTTTGAAGTGTTTTATTATATGCTACCCTAACTCGACTCATTTTATTTATTATTGTAGTAATTTATTTATTTATTAAACATTATTTTAATTGCTTCTTCATTTTATGTAAAATTAGCCAAAAAAAAAAAAAAAAACGTGGTTAAAAACCTAGGTTTGGATTTTTATAAAATTTTTATCTTTGCTTTTTCTATGCATTTTAGAAAGCATAAAAAATATTTTTGGAGAATCTGAATCGGTTTAGGTTTCACAGAAATGCATAGCAACAGCAAAGTTTTAAAAACTGAAAAAAAAAAAAAAAAAAACCTATATGAAACGATTTTCAATTAGGGCATTTGTGGAAAAGGTCACGTTGGTTGCTTGTGTATACAATGCTTCAAGTACTTGCAGAACAAGTTCGGTCAAATGATTTTATGTTGCAGAACATTGTCAAGTACTCTGCTTTGGGGCTGGGTTGGAGCAAGTCGCCCGCCTTTGGCGATGTGGAGGCCGGTAGGGACCGGGTTGGCCTTCTACTGGGTCGGAGCACATCGTCCGCCTTCCACGACGTGATGGTTCTATTGGGTCAGAGCCCGTTGCCTGCCCTCCACAAGGCAGAGGCCTGTCAGGTCCCTTGGTAACCATCTACTGGGTCTGAGCAAGTCGCCCGTCTTTGGCGACGTGGAGGCAAGGCGGGACCGGGTTTGCCTTCTACTGGGTCGGAGCACGTCCTCCGCCTTCCACGACATGATGGTTCTATAGGGTCAGGGCCCGTTGCCCGCCCTTCACAATGCGGAGGCCTGTCAGGTCCCATTGTAACCTTCTACTCAGTCGGAGCAAATCACCCGCCTTCCACGACTTGGTGGCCTTCTACTGGGTCAATTCCCGTTGCCCGCCCTCCACAATGCAGAGGCCTGTCAGGTTCCATGGTAAGCTTCTACTGGGTCGGAACAAGTCGCACATCTTTGGCGACGTGGAGACCGGTTGGGACCAGGTTGACCTTCTACTGGGTCGGAGCAAGTTGCTTGCCTTCCACGACGTGGTGGCCTTCTACTGGGTCAGAGCCCGTTGCCCGCACTCCACAAGGCGGAGGCCTGTCAGGTCCCATGGTAACCTTCTACTAGGTCGGAGCAAGTTGCCCGTCTTTGGCGACGTGGAGGCCGGGCGGGACCGGGTTGGCCTTCTACTGGGTCGGAGCACGTCGCGCGCCTTCCACGACGTGGTGGTTTTCTACTGGGTTGGATCCTGTTGCCCGCCCTCCACAAAGCGGAGGCCTGTCAGGTCCCATGGTAATTGTTGGCCTAGAGCCATTTTTTTTGTTCTTGGAGAAATTCCTAAAGTTTTAGAAGGATTATAAAAGTTTCCAAAACTAACTTCCTTTTTTTTCGAACTTAGAGTGCCATCCCGTTATTTTACCGGCGCACGAATCGTTCCCCAGAGCCAATATTCCCAGCATGCGTAGGATGCGTTTGTTGAGCCACCATGATGATGTGACGTCATAGGAAAGATGTTGAGTAGATTCTTGCTGTATGCATGTGGGAAACAATTTTAAAGATTTTAGTTTTAAATTGTAAACCGTGTTGAGTTGTTTCATCAATGTAATTTATGCGTGCTTTCTGAGATGCGTCACGCCATCGCATAGGGAGATAGGGAATGCTATTTAAGTGTGAACTCTCAATCAATCATCCTCTTATTGTTTCACCTCTTATTGTTTTACCATGTTGTGACTGCAGTCCGATGTTTTGCTGAGGTGCTGAGATTGTGCCTGGGAGCTGTGTGTGCCAGAGTTCCACGTTGTAGAGTGGATTCTTTTTGAAAGATGTAGGATGTTTTTCGTTGAGCCCAGCTAGAAATGCGGACATTTTCCAGTTGTTGCCTTGAGATGATTTTTTAAGTGAGGGATTTTCTCTCTAAAATTGAGAGTTTAAATCAAGTTGTTTTTGCGGAGAAAAGACCTAACAAACAGGACCATGGAAGGTCCATGCTCGAGAGCTGGATTGAATGTCCGTTAGATGGATGGATGGTTCCTGTTGTCTGGGAGGACAGGTTTCTTTTTCTGAATTCAGCATGGTGGCATGTAATGGTCACGGACGATTCTGATATGGGATCCAAATTGGTGGATCGCGCCCTCACATGTTTTGCCAGCTTTTAAGGAAGGAATAGCTTGTTTGGTATGAATTTTTAAATCGTTCATGTGAACTATTCTGTTTGTGGCATTGGACTCAAGGTTGTACTTGTATTAAACTTGTCATATGAATTTTACTGGAACTTTAACGATACTATTTTTAAGAAATGTTTCCTACTGATATTTTTCGAGGGATTTTTTTATTCAATTGTTGGGGAATGTGATTTTTATTTACACTTGTTAATATTTCCATGTTTTGACATATTTATTGCTCAATAAAATGTTTATTTAATTGTTAAATATGTGTCTGTTTGTCCTTTCTTCCCGAACAGTATATTCCACAAATTTTCAGTTGGGCTTGCTTGCTTAAAACTTGCTTAGTGTGGAAAATAGAGCATTGCCCGGCCTACGACAGAGTAGAAGGCTCCCCCGGGCCCGTCCCGCCTACATGTCGTCCAAGCCGGCCAACAAGCTCCGTCTTGGTAGATGACTTTTCGTGCCCGTCAGACCTTGTAGTGTGGAGAAAAGAGCATTACCCGGCCTACGACCCAGTAGAAGGCTCCCCTGGACCAGTCCGGCCTACATGTCCTTGAAGGTGGCCAACAAGCTCTGTCCCTGTAGCATATAAGCTACCTTTACTCCTGTTTGGGCATAGGAAAATTTCAAGCCCTCTCATTGGCTTATTCGAGTGTCAATCAAAGTTTCAAAGCAGTGACGTACTGTAATGTTGCTAGTCGTCTCTCGCAATGTTTCCTGTTCGTAATCTGCTAAATACAAATAAGCATTTACAAATGAGATCTTCAATTGAATGTTGCTGACAAAAACAGCATTATTATTTCCAATCAATTTCATCCTTTGCAAAACAAATAAAAGCTGCCTTTGAGAAGCTAGGCTTCGAAATGAAAATAGGCGACTCCATCTTTAAGCGAAAAATGCACGTTTTACGACATCATTTTAATTTAAATTGAAGTTATTTTTAAAATAATTCTCATGGTAAATTATTTTGTTGATGGAAAAGCGAATTCTGCAATTTTTCATGTTCTTAATGATATTTAATGCAATTTAAACAGCTCTTATTAAAATATTGAGTGTAAATATTGAGTGCATTTGAATATTGAGTGTGTCTGGCGAACATATCCTTCTTGTCCTTGACTGATTTCATAACCCATAAAATAACATAATGATCTACTTTTTTATCAAAAAAACATGTAACATATATAATTAAACCAATAAATAGCTTTATCTTTAAGCAAAAAATGGCGCAAGGATTTGAACCTCTGGAATTCCATTTCGTATTCGTCGATTCTCCAAATTCCACAGTCCATTTGGCACAATCTTCCAAATTGCAAACATTGCTCCATAAAAACGGCAGTGTTTGATGATTCACTAATTACTTCATTTATAAATGAGGGTGAAAGAGTATCTTTTTTTTTTTTTAATACAGACATTTCAATTGTTTTAGCATTTTATAAAGAGTACAAATCGACTATTTATAATTTAATTCAGGATTATCAATTTAACTAGTGAAGACACACATAAAGCAACCCAACTAATAAATGATAAGATAAAAAAAATATATAAAAAAAATTTATTAACATAAAAAAATTGACAATCTGTTAGAGATCTTTATAAAGCTTTTGACCAATAACGACATGATATTTTGTTGGGCTGACTTTAACCAATAGTAGTGCACGAACAGCTGATTCTTTTAAGCATAATATTTGAAGTCGAGGATAAGTTTTTTTTTTTTTGTGAAGAAGGAAATTCTTCCAAAACAAAAATTAACTTTTTCCAGACGCACTCACTACTCAATCAAAGGTCTTATTCTCGGATGCTAACCCATATTCAACAGAAATTAGCTAAACATAAACTGGCACAAGAGAAAATTATATTAGAAATTAGCATGCAGAAAATAATTCACAATAAGTATTTGTTAGTAACTTAAATGATAATCATTGCTTTATACGAACAGCTGTTTAAATTGCATTAAATATCATTAAGAATATGAAAAATTGCGGAATTCGCTTTTTTATTGACAAAATAATTTGCTGTGGGAATTATTTAAAAAATATTTCAATTTAAATTAAAACGTTGTCGTAAAACATGCATTTTTTGGTTAAAGATGATGCCACCTATTTTTATTTCGAAGCATAGTTTCTCGGAACGCAGCTTTCATTTGTTTTGCAAAGGATGAAATTGATTGGAAATAAGAATGTTGTTTTTGTCAGCATTTTTCAATTAAAGATCTTATTTGCAAATCTTATTCCTATTTAGCAAATTACAAACAAGAAGCACACTGCAAAAGATGACTAGCAAGTCATCGCAATGGTGTCACAGCTTTGATTGACACTCGAATAAGCCAATGAGAGGGCCTGAAATTTTCTTATGCCCGAACAGGGGTAAAGATAGCTTATATACACTCTGGGCTCATCCGGCCTCGCAGTACGGAATGAGAGCCTGGCCTGGCCTTTACATCGTCTCTTCAGGTGAGGGTATCCGACCCAGTAGAAGGCAACCCCGGGCCCGTTCGGCCTCCACGTCCAGAGGGGAGCATTTTGCCTCGCCTCCAATCCAGTAGAAGGCCAACCTGGGCCTGCCAGGCCTCCCCATTGTCGAGGGCGAGGAATAGGATCTGACCCGTAGAAGGCCACCCCCGGCCCGTCTGGCCTCCATGTCCTGAGGAAGCACCTGGCCCTGCCTACACGTTGTTGAAGGCAGCCGACAAGCTCTCTCCATGTAGATGCCATTTTGCGCCCGTCAGACCTCGTAGTATTCGCAACTCCAGAGCTCGAATACGCTACCGTGAGGTGATTAAAAATACTAAAGAAAAAGGTAAAACATTCCATTTGACGTGTTTTCTTTCGGGTAAATTACAAGCTTCAGACAGTTTGTGATGTGATGTAATTTCAGAAGAACAGAAAAGGAAGCTTCCCACAAATACGATGAAAAATTCATGCCATTCACTAAGCGTCAAAGCAAGTTATAAGTTATAGCATTTGTTTATTTTACCTTTATCATCCACTGTTAGAAAGTGGCCGCAGTACCCCTATTGTTTACTGGAGTTGCAAGTGGAAAAAAGAGCGTTGCTCAGCCTTCACGTCCTTGAGGGCAGACAACAGGCTCCGACCTGGCCACTAAGGTCAAGACTCACGGTCGCCACTCGCCTGTTTGGCTTCCATCTTCAAAGAAAAGCCCCCTGCTCGGCCTCCACTTCGTTGATGGCCGGCAACCAAGTCTGTTTCACTAGAAGTCTGTTTTGTGCCTTAAATAGCGTGGAAAATAAGAACTCGCCAGTCCTCCACAATGTTGAGGGCGAGCAATAGGCTCCGACTCAGTAGATGGCTACCTCGGGCCCGTCCGAACTTCACGTCTGGGGAGAGCACATCCGCCGGCCACCACGAGGGTTTGCAAGCGTCCTTATTTTAATGCTTCATTTTAAAAACATGTCCTTATTTTTAATCAGTCGTTATTTCAAAAAATCAGGTTTTCGTTTTTCTAATGGATCAGTTGCGACTCACGTCACCACCCAGCCTGTAGAGGGCAAGCAAAGGTATTTTGAATGAATTTTCCTCCCTTAGCGATCTCCACACTGAAGGAAAAGCTTACAGTCAGGACGGGAAAACGAGTGGCCGCAGTTTTTTCCTTTTACTGGCAGCTTCAACTCCATACCTTGTTTGGAGAACTCTTACTGGGGGAGGGAGGGGGGGGGGAAATACGACACCATTTCTGCTCCCATCCTAGTTAGGGACCATTCATTAATTATGTAAAGATGATTTTGGCAATTTTTGACCCCCTCTCCCCTAATGTAAGGGTACCTTAAATTTTTCAAACCCCTCTGCCCTATTCTTACTTAAGATTCCGTTTTTTTTTTTTTTTAATAATAACATGTTGTTATTGAAGGATCAGTTACACTAAAACTCCCAGTTTGACTTAGATCAAAGATTTTGATTTTTCAAATATATTATATGATGCAATACTACTAAAAATTAAACATGAAATGAATAGTGGGATTCTTTAATTATATTTCACTATTCATTTTTTGAAAATCAAAACAGTTCATCCTAATACGCTTATTACCTTCCAGAAGCAAATGAAATATGATCTCTTCCAAACCACTTGACCACGCGATTTCTAATATAAAATATTAACTTGGAAAATATTACGTAAGAATGGGTTTGATCCCTCCCTCCTCCCAAAGTAAGCATATGTAGAGATTTTTTGAACCCCCCCCCCCCCCCTCCTCGGGACCCTCATGTAATTAATGAATGGCCCCTAATCCATATCCGTCAGTGCAGGTGCCCATTCACAACACTTGCTTGATCACGAAAACTGAACTGCAATAGTCGATCGATTCCGGAATTCGCATCATGAGGTTCGAACCCGTACTTGAATGACTCGACCCACTTGTTTGTAGTGATCATCCAGAAATGTAGTCTTCCTTTTGGTCGTCATCGTCAATTTTTAGCATTCATTTTTAAATGCTTGAAAAAGTTTTTAGAAGCTAATATAGGGCTTAAATTATTTGGCAATACACTGAATCGTGCATAATTAAAACAAAAAAGCATTTCATCAATGCTGTTTCTTCACGTATGTATGATATGCCTTCACGTGCAGGTATGAATGCATTCTTCATGGAAAATAGCTTCTCTTCCAATCCATTTACAACTTGTAAATATTTTGATATTTTTGACAGTTGGAAATTATTTTGAAATATGCTATGATAAATTAGCTCATTAAAATAAAAAAATAATAATAATATTAAAATAAATAATAGTATTAAAATAAAATAATTGAGACTGGTCGAACACACCTCACTTCCTCCTGATTTGGAAATATTATCTAGATTTGCAAAGTCTTGCACAAAATACACTTTAAAGTTCCAAAGCAGAAGAATAATTTGTGATGTTATGCAACACAAAATCATTTGACCAAAATTGTTCTGCAAGATAGATTCACACATTATAAGCTTTCTTTTGGAAATGTTTTTTCGGTATGTCACTGAGATGATGCTCCCAAAACTGATAAAGTCACATACATATCAATCAGGGGCCAACCCAGGATTTTTTTCTCGCTACCTATTTTTGTGAAAGTATTGCATCATTCTATTTTTGGGAAAAAAATTTTTTATCAGCATTGTTTTTTTTTTTTTTTTTTGAAATTTTAGAGGCATCCTATTTTTTGTAAAAGAGGAGTAGAACAAGTCAAATTTTAGTTCGAAAAGTGTAAATGTCATCTAGTATTATTTTTAACAGATTTTGCTTTTTGGGGAGGGAGGGAGCTAAAAATCTAAGAAGTACGAAAAATATCATTGTAATTTCAGCTTAATGGGCTATGTACTGTGTACAAAATAGGAAATTATGAGAAAAATGGTTTCTGAAAACAGATGTTGAAAGATTGCAATAATATTGCATAAATACACTTTGGCGAAAAACAGCTAAAAATTAGTTAAAATACTGCAAAAAGTTTTCTATTTAAGCGATTGTTCATATAAACTTGCTTAGAATTTTATTTTATGAGTAAATTTTGTTTTAAACAGAGAAACAAATTTTATATTTTAAAATGCGAATTTTTGTGAAATTTTCGATGTTTTTGTGAAGCCACTGATTTTATAACTTGATTTTTGTGAAAGCACCGATTTCAAAACAAGATTTTTGTGAAGGTACCGAAAAACGGTAGCAAAATCAGCCTGTATTGGGCCCTGTCAATGATTATTTTTTAAACCTTGAGGTTATCTTTTTCGCTAGCTAAAAACATAACAGTACGTCAAATAGAGTCATACTGAGCATTGGCTAATACTTGGTACTCGGCCAGATTTTAACACATGACAGTACATCGACTAGAGACGCCTGAGTAGTCGTAAAAAATTGAATTTTGTTCGACACATATTTTTCAATTAATGAAAAAGTGCAAGTACATATAATGACAAAAAAAAAAAATCTGATGTTTGTCGGATGTCTTTACATCCATAAACTGAAGCTCATATTTTTTGTGCATTGAAAAAGGTGTTCCTTGTAAAGTCCAAACATGCATCTGCAGTGTTCTGCCTTTAGTGCTTTTAACATTGTTTTATTTGCTTTCAAAAATTATTTATATTTTGCAGTCCAGAAGTATAAGACTTAAAATACACCGCCAGCTCAGTTATTCCATCCAAGGACTGCAGTTTCGTGCTTTTTAACACTCATCAGCCCGGAATAGGAATCACATGAGTTGGAGGCTTCCACCGCTTCTGCCTCCAGCTCATGTGATTCTTATTCCGGGCTGATGAGTGCTAAAAAGCACGAAACTGCAGTCCTCGGATGGAATAACAGAGCTGGCGGTGTATTTTAAGTATTTCTGTCTTAGCCCTGGCTTTAGGGCAGTAACTTACTACAAAATAGAAGTACAATAGATTGATAAAATTTGTATTAGTTATACTTTGATTAATCAATAATCAAACCTTATATTCATTTGTTTATTTTTACTTCAAAAAAAAAAAACTTTTTTGTACAATTAGTGACATAAACAAATCTTTTAAATAATGCATGATTAAATTTCAGCTGGAATTTTGTTTTTAGAAGTATTTTAAGGACATCTTTAGTGCTATTCTAATAAGTTCAAAATTCATTACATGTATGTCAGTGGTTCTTTCTAAAACATTATTAGTACTCGGCCAAAGTCCCACTAAGTATCACCTAAGGCATAACGCTAAGAGGTGGGTGATGCAGAGAAAAGGTACGATTTTAATGTCAAATATATATATATATATATATATATATATATATATATATATATATATATATATATGTATATATATATATAAAGGAAATGTTTCTCATTCCTTTCAACTGACTAGATTGCTGATAACACATTAAAATGCATTTTATTTGCAAGAATTATATAGTTTATTAAAAATAGAGTTGTTTTGCATATTTTTGAATTGCTTTTACTATTACTTTAATTAGTTTTAAAGCTATTAAATTATGCCTTCTTGTAAAATGTCTTATTTCTGGTCTCATATTTACTGGTGGACAATTGCTAAGGACGGATTCCAATGGGCTATGTAACAGGTAAAAAAGTAAGTGTAATTCCATGCCAAGTGAAATAAACTAATGCCTGACCTCTAGAACATTGCAATGATGATAATTTATTGTGCTCAGAAATTCAGAAGGCATTGAAAAGTGTTCAAAGAACAAAACAGTCATTTTAGGCTGAATATGTAAAAATGAATAAATGTAATTACCGCCCCCAGGCATTCCGGCATAAGATGTCACTATGGGATATGGCTACCATGGAGACAGAAGCAAGTTTCTACGCGTAATGACATGCTTTACACAACATTATGCAACAGCTGTTGAGGTAATTTATCCCATTCTTCAGTCAGTCACAGATAAGGGTGTCCTTGCTTATTGGAGGGTGATGTCGATCAGCAAGACTGCTCCCTAAAGCATCCCAACCATTTTCAATATGATTCAGATCTGTACAACATGCTGGACATCCGATGGGTTGAATATTTTGAGTGAACTCGAAACTCCTGGGTGGCGATTGTTATTGACATGTTACGTTGCCGTCCATGAAAATGAATTAATCGCACACAGCACCACAGAACAAATGAACATGAGACAGTAGAACAACATTAATGTATCACTAGCCGTCATAGTCTTGTTTGGAAGCATACAAGTGACGTGCGGCCATTAATCATAATCCTGCTGATACCATGACACAACTTGTAGAATACTAATCCTTTTCTTTTATGTTTGCCGGCTTGTATGATGTACCATTCTCATGCCTGGTTAGTTGTCGTCCACAATTAGACAACAGACTGAACCTGTTTTCATCTGAGAATAGTACACAAACCCAGTTGACTTCTCTCCAAATGCGATGCTGAAGACATCATTACAAACGAGCAAAACACTGACTTGTAGACAATGGGAGGTACAAAACAAGCTGACGGGCATATAGTCTTACTGCATTCAAACGTCTGGCTACAGCTTTTCGGAATATTTGCTTGCTAGTAGCAGCAAGAAACTGCTTTGCTACAGCAGTAGCTACGTTGCACTAGTTCCTTTTTGTTGCTAGCACTAAGTACCAATCTTCTGCTGAGGTTGTATTGCGTACAGGACCTTCATTGTGACATTTGCTACACATTCCATTTGTTTTAAATGATTTCCAAACTCTAGAAACAACCCTGTAGCTAAGATCAAACTCCCTGCCACCGTCTAAATTTTTCTGCCCCCTCGATGTTGCCAACCACACAGCCACCCATAAAATCATCTATAGGATGCAGGGAAGACATACCAAAAAATGTAAGTTCGCCAATTGATTCTTTCCTGTTAAACTTTGCTTTTGAACAGCAATGGTCATCAGGCGCCCAATCCTTTATGTCACTTATGAGCACTATCATGTGACAAGTAACATTATGAATTTAAATTTTGCATACTCACGACACGTCTTACTGTGTCTCGAACTTATGCTTATTTCCATATTTCCTTGCCTTCCATTTTGTGGTTGCTAAAGCTGCTATTATCATCCGTCCTTAGCAATTGTCCACCAGTGTATTTTTCACACATAGTTACTGGACAAACATCAACACTATTGCTGCAGATTCAAAGTGTCTAAAGTTAAGCAAAAGAACTGTGCACTTAGAAGTTCATATGAAAGAAGTGCTAGGAATTTCAGCATCTTCTATTCCAAAGGGAAATCTTTAGCGAATGTCCTTTTTTAAATGCTATTTCCTATTTAAAAGGAAAAGAAAACTACTTACTTTAATAGTTCCTGTTACCATTGCTTCTCTTTCACAAATTCTTTCCCTTTCAGAGTTTGGCAAAACCCAATTGTTGCACAAGAAAGTCATCAAAGAACCTAAGTAATAGGGGTGCTATTCTGTAAAGGGAAAAAAATCTGAGTTTCACAACAAATTCACAGAAAAATCACATACGATTAACATAAAAAAGAGAATTATATTGTTGATAGAATACAATGCAGATGCTGGAATTCAAATTTTTGAATGGTACCCTCCTAGCTTCATGTGTGGAAAATATCATAAATTTTGAAAAGGAGAAAAAGTTGCTAAACAGTTGAACTCACTTAATATGTTCAAGTTTGATGTGAAATCACGGATAAAATGAACATGTTGTTCCTTTTGTTTGGTTTGCTATCTAATTACATTAAAAATTTCATGTATAATATGTACACTTAATTGAAAGTCTCAGCCAAGACAAAAAAAAAGCCTCTTGATTTAAAATGTTCGTAGTTGAATACTGTAATTTTCTTTTTCAGAAATTATTGATCATTTTGTTGTAGAAGTTCCATTGTGTATCAAGAAGAAAATATTAAATATTTTGCATAGAAAATAAAGCCCGTACATCTGTTTACCTGTTGACATTTTAATTTACTCGGAGATAAAGCAGTTCATCTTTCATTGTGGATTGTAACATATTTTGCGATTAAGATATTTTCATCTTCCTTTTTAAATATTTTCCAAACACATTCTTTTGTTAAAAATAAGTCATTTTTTCCTGAATGTATAATACTAATAGCTAGATTACAATGCGTGCATTAGTAGTAACATTTTTCTTACGTTCGACGAGCACGACCGGTTGGTTACTCACGTGACAGCAATGATGTCAGCGGTTACTAACCGGTTGTTCACGAACAATGCTTCATCGAACGCTTTCGGTTAATCACCGGTTACTTGCGCAGACATGACGCAGACGAATAACATGCAGGTGAAAAATATATATAACTAGCTGTACCCGACGCGCGTTGCTAGGCCAACAAAAAAATACATCATTATACTGATTTTCATGACAATCGGTTGAACGGGTCAGAAGTGGCTACTCTGCAGTGCCACCTGGTGGCGAGTGGCTTCAATGAGCATATTATGCACCTTCTCCGTGGAAAAATACACATATATAGCAATTTACATAATAATCAGTCCGGGTATCGAGTGAAGCCGTGACTATACTCAAATTTTGTACTCACGCAGTTTGCAAGATCAATCCATCGCTAAAAATATCAAATAGAAAAAGTTTTAAATCCCCCCGTTGCATGAAAAGCCATAAAACAATAAAGAAAGAATTTATTTGTTCAAACTCAAGAAAAATGGCAACAGCTAACTTCTTATCAATGAGATCTTTCACGCGAATTAATTTCTGCAGCCGATCATTTTATTCGTATTTATCCAATGGGTTGTGACTTAAATTGGAATAAAAAAGGAACTATCGATCGGATTTTTTTCGAACTGGTCTATAAACATTCCCAGTACCAAAAATAACAAACGACCAAAGTTTCAGCCAAATCTGCCGGGTAGTTTTTGAGTTCATGGATGACATACAGACAAACATTCATTTATACATATATAGATTGGTCGAAAATGTCACGTGGTTCCATCAACCAACCAGCTAGAACTGCGGTCGACCGGTAGATCAACCGGTGAGGCTCATAAAATGACCTTAGAAGCAACCAGTTAACCGGTAGCTCTCAAGAACGCTGTAGCTAGCAACCGGTTACTCACCTGTCAACCAGTGAGGTTTGCCGAACGCAAGCTTTCTGAACATAAGAAAGCATTTCTTCATTTTTTCACTGTATCACTCATTCATGGTTCTTACAAATAACGGCTAATATGAACAAATTCATAGATTTCGACACTTCGTATTAACCAAGTTCAACTGTATTTATTTTGCTATATCCAGCTTCTATGTATTTTTATTCTAAAACTTTGCATTTCATGAATTGCTGTTTTGCACACTTTATGCAACTAACTCTTAACAGGCGCAGGTTTTTGCCGGAGGCGGAAAAAACCATGGAAAAAACCACGGTTTTTACCCCCCGGCAAAAATAGGTTTTTGCCACAGTGGCAAAAATAGATTTTTTGTTAACAACTTATGGACAGTTTTTTTTTTCCTTTTATATAAAAGTAAAAGCATGAAAAGATTTTGATAAAAGGCTTTGCCATTTTCCGTAGAGTGAGCTAGTATCACTAAAAAGTAGAGTAAATATAGAATGCACATATTGATCAGCTTTTTTTTCTTCTTTTTAAATTCTTCTCTTGGCTATCCATTTTCCCAGTAAGTGAGAAAAAATGCATTATTTCTTTAGTGAGGAAAAGTTAATATTTTTCTATTTTCAAGTAAATATTCTGTTATTAATTAAATATATATAATTAGAATTCTTTTTTTTTTAATTAATTTACTAAGCTTAAGTAAACATACTTTGTTTTAGCATTGAAGGAATTGGCTAGTTCTGAAAAAATTGTTTTAGCAAAGATTTAAAATCTTAAGTTTTGCAATCCCAACATTTGTTTTTTATTTATTTTTCACCTTATAAATGAGAAGTAACATGGAGAGACATAACTAAAATATTAAAGTGCATTATTTATATTATATTGACACTATTTCTTGATTAACACTACAATGCTACTTTATTTGCAATTAGGTTTTTGCCATTTTTGACATGGTTTTTTCCACTGGCCCGGCAAAAAAACCTTTTTGCCGGCAAAAAACCCAACCCTGCTCTTAACAATTGCATTCTTTTATTCTGTTAAAATTACGCAAACAATCCAAAATTTAATAATCTGCAAGAATAAGTAAAGCAGTTGCCATCATTGCTAAGTGACATCCTACACTCAAAATATTCACTTAAGTAAAATAATTTACAGAAAGGTTTTTTATTAGGATTTTGTGTTTGCAGAAAGTTAGGTATTTGCTTATTGTAGGTCTGGCCATTTGATCAAGGTTTTATATTTTTGTGAAAATTGGCTTCATAAGAACCCATAATATCCAAATTATTACATACTTTCTTTTTTAGTACCTTTCGCACATTAATTTGCGTGGATGCATTCTTATATACCAATTAAGAGATGCAAATACAAAACGTTAAGTAAAATTCCAAGAACCAAATCCTTAGATATTTTTGTCCCGGTCTGCATGACGCTAATCGCAAGTTGAGTAATATATATTATAACACAGACAAAAACCAAACCATATTACTTATGCAGTGTTCAGTAATTTTTAGGGAAAGGCAAACACAACAAATTTAAAATGTTAATTTTTCCATGAAATATCGCTTTCAACTACAAAGTAGTTTTAATCGTACCGAGAACAAATCTTTTGTTTTTAAAAAATTTGATTTCCCTAACGATAGCGAAGTTTTTGGTGTTCAATAAGTAAAATGACAAATAGTATTTTAAAATACTATTTTAAGCCTTACAACTTTAATACAAACGCAGTATCATTCTCTTTAGTGAAATCAATATACTTCTGAGTTCATATTTTTGTAAACATTGAATCACCTTAACTGGAAACGTAAAAAATTAGAATCATTGAAAAACTTACTTGTCTTTGTTGACTACGGCGACACGCAAAACGTTCTTAGTGCGTTTTTGCTTCAGAATTTTCTAAAAGCCGCTGTTTTCTTTTCAAACGTTAATTTCACATTTTGTTAAATCAAATTTGACGCTTGAGAGCCACTTACCGAACAAAAACAGAACAAATATGAAAGATAATTTACTTGGTTAATGACCAACAGCGGGAAAGTTGAACGCATTACATTATAGTTGACGTAATAGTGCGTTAGTTGGGTGAAAGACTCACGCTCTCGGTTTCTCCTCTTCGATACACATGAGACGACGGGCATACTGTCCTAAAAATTACGGTTCCATTATAGGCCTCCGTGGCGAAATACAAATGTGATGACCAGCAATAGGCTCTTGGCCCAGCTGATTTGGGGATGTATATATTTCTGATCAAGGAGTTGGTGGGCTTTACTTTGTGCAAGGAACAGTAAACGCGGAGGTGTATATTGGCACTTTGGAGGAGAAATTGCTTCCTACTATCCGGGATCGCTTCAGTTCAGTTGCAAAACGTCATTTTCCAGGATGATTCTGCTCCGTGCCATAGGGAAAAACTGGTAAGTAACAATTTAAAAACCTTTACCCTGCCATTAGACTTAAATTGACTTGGCGTTAAGTAATTTTTTCTCTAAACTCACACGCAGGTTCAGAAATGGAAAAATGAGCATGGGGTCAGCAGTTTGCCTTGGCCCGGAAGCAGCCTAGATCTACGTAAACAATTATCGGATTCTTGCTGTTAAATGTTTATTTCATAAGTTTTGCAGAGTTTCACATACATTCATCATTAATCGGTTGACCAAAATATCTCAAATAATCCCATTGTTGTGAAAATGCGAGGGTGACGCATTTCTTTTTACCAGCACTGTATATAAAGGCAGAAGAATCTTCTTAGATTTGTTTATAATACATCTATTGAAAAACCCAAGCATTCTGCTGGATTTGTTATTTGCAATACTGCACTGTTCAGGCCCGTGTCCAGATTTTCATAAAGGGAGGGGTTTTAATCTTACCAGTAGGGGGGGGGGGGAATTCAACTTCCTTACAGCTTTTAGTTTTACGACAAATTGCCGATCCCAGTATGCCGTTTATTCACATGTAAGGACTGCTGTATTCTTGAAGGATACCTCTAGCTGTACAAGTTACCAAAGTATTCCTTCGTTTCACAGATTCGCTTTAATCAAACTCTGCTTGCTTCTTTGTAATTAAATCTGTTTACTATGTAGTATATTGCAATGAGTTTTAAAAACTCTTCACTAATTCTTTTATAATGTAGAATGTGTATCAGGTTGTTATGTTCTGAAATAATGCTTAATAAACAAAACAAGAAAGAGCTCTTTGCAGATGCAAATTACATATACCTACCTGCTATTCCCCAGATAGTAACTGGCAGAATCAAACAAAATTTGGGCCATGTGTTGCCCTTAACGTGTACAGGTGCTGATTCAATTTTGGTGTCCATAGTTCAAGCAGGGGATGAGCTACAGATCATTTTTTTTGTCGTCACTTGTGTCTGCTATACAATATAGGGTCACCCGGGCTGAAATTTGTATATAAAAAAAGCTTTTTTTTAAACTTTGATGATCCACAGCAGAGGCATTATGAGATAAAATCATGTTTTTACTAAATATTCTATACATTGTGTATCTTAGCTCTAAACTGAACACAGATAGTTCTTATTTTTTGCTTCAATTTTCGTGTAAAGAGCTATACCTACTTTACCCCGGTATACATATTCTACCCCGTGTTTCGCGGTAAAATGGGCATATCTTGTTAAAAAATGAACTACACTGTAATTAAGGGATACAATATTTGGAAAAAAGTTCAATTGCATTAAAGAGTAAAACTTTTGCTCTGAAACAACCCCCCATAGCGAAATATTTACTGAACCAAATTGAACTTAAGTTGTGTGAGCAAAGATTGTTGGGCCGTGGTTGAGGTAGAATTTTTGCAACTTGTGATGCTTGCACATTAGCAATGTCAGCCTATGTGTTTTCGAGAACACATAGCATAATTCTACTGATGATTTTTTACCAAACTTCACAGTATATATTCACCTTGATCTGGGATTTCCATAATCAAACTAATGAATTCGTGAATAGAGTTCTTTCTACAAATTTGACAACGACCCAGTTGCAAATGACTGAGTTTAACTACTAGGAGGGGCCGTGGTAGCCCGATAGATAGAGTGTCGGATTCGGGGACAGAGGGTCCTGAGTTCGAACCTCGATGGTCGAAGATCCACCGTCGTCATTAAAGCAGACTGGGCGACGTTAAATATGCTCGTGGTCTCAATGTCCTCCAAGTGAAACGATACCTCTGGGGGGTGCTAGCACCAGGTAGCTATTAGCTCCTGGTATAGTTCTAAATTCTCATTAACTGTTCGATTCGGTGATGGTGCTGCCATCTATCGGTACAAAAAATAATGGAGGCAAGGCACCTAGTATGCAGTCCTCGAGATAAATACAGTTGTAGTAACTTGTGACTCAGAATCGAAATCGAAACTACTAGGAGAACTACTGGTTTCATTTCTACTTTACTGGTTGTTTCATCATTTACTTTTATTGTTTGTCCTTTTTTTTCTTTGGCCTTTTTTGTGTTTATTGGGCTGCTCTTCTGTATACTATCTTGCTGCCTCCTGCAGTCTGTAGTTAAAATTTCTCTTACCTTTGCTTGTACTCTCTTACGTTTGTTCTGTGAAGTTTTCATTCCCTCGCCAGGGCTAGAAAATGGCAGTGGCAAGCAAAAGGGTGTTTATGATTGCTTGTGTTAGCTGCTTCGTCAGACAAAGATGTATAGCAGGATAATTAGTAGCTTCAGTACAACTTTACCTTGAGGCAGAGGCTCCCAAACTTCAGACCTCCACGGACCTCCTTCGGAAAAATTAGAAAACTTCGTTGACCCCCCCCCCCCCGGTGTGCGCAAAAAAACTAAATTGACACAGTAAATCTATTTTTCTAATATATTTTTACGCTTTCTTCCCATTAAATTTATTTACTCACAGTTCTATATATTTTTCCTGTCTGGTTTTCATTTCTTACACTATTATTTTGAGTTATGGAAGTAAAATTCTATTTGAAACTCATTTAGGAATAAAAATGTTATCACCAAATTTCTACACGTTTACTAATAAAAATCAACTTTTGAAATTAGTGAACAAAACACTGTTAGCCTAGTTAAGTATGTTAAGTTCTGCACACAAAATTAATTAATGTGTGGTGTGTTGAGTTCTGGAAAGGGGGGGGGGGGTGCTGCATCCTGCATGTACTTAAGCAAGAACTTTTTTATTCCTCATAAATGTGCTTTCTTTTTGAATTAAAATTCCGTTACTTGTCCTTCAGTCTCAATTATATGTGATGCTTTAGCTGGATAGCACCGCAGACCCCCTTGAATGGAGTCGCGGACCCCCGGGAGTCCGCGGACCACAGTTTGGGAAAGTCTGCCTGAAGGCATTAGGATTCTGCTGTTGTTGCATGTGAGGTTGTTCTTCGACTATATTCGGGGCATGGATGGTTTTAAAATGAAATTAAAAAGACAATATAGTAGTCATCTATACCTACTATGTCATAAAACATGTAACAACAAACTTTATAACCAACTGTAAACTACTCAACTTCAATAATCATGAGCTATCTATAATAAAAAAAATATATATGTAATACCTTAAAATACTAACTGGAATAAGTTGTAATGACTAAAATTACAAGTACGGAGTGTTTATTTATAGACCTTCTACAAAACATACTTTTAGTATAAAACATAAACAATACTCAACAGCTGTCTGGCAAAAGTCCTTCAAATTTGTCAATCTTCATGCATTCTATGTTTTAAAACTCAAAAATATTAGCTATACCCATTTTACCCCGTGTTACTAAAAATACTATAATTTTTCTGTTGATATTAAAATTTACTTATTTTTTGTGTTTTCTGTTAGAAAAACTCTTTCTTTCAAATTCAAGCAAATTTTTTCCAAAACTCTTTCTATAAATGTTTCTAGAAAGAAGTTTATTACTTACTATAAACACATTGTTTTGTATTCCGAAAAATGAAACGGATGCTAATCCTGGTAAATGTGTTGCTAGACGTTTATACTAAGTTAAAATACGGCCAGATATGTAGAAAGGTTCATCATAATTTTTTCTTTTCAAAAAATGTTACCTAGTAAATTGAAAAAAAAAAAAAAAAAAAATAAATAAATAAATAAAAGCAACTATACCCATTTTACCTCGAGTCCCCCTAGTGCATGAAATAGCGTTAAATGTGGAACAAACGTGGTAAATGGTTGGTAACATGCTCCCAATAAACACAATAAAAATATACATCAGTGCTTTTGGGACAAAAACCCTTTTTGGCTGCCATCTTTAAAAAAAAAAAAAATCAAGAATTTTTTTTTATAATTAAAACAAAATCATTTGTGGTGTCAAATACCAGGACATTTTCAGCTAAAAAGGATTTTAAAATATTAGTAAAAAACCATACGAAAATTCTTAGAAACAAATAATGCAATTAATTTAAAATTTTATTTACAAATAAATTCCTTTTTTTGGTCATTCACAGCAAAATATGCAATTACAAGCAATAAAATGTTTTCCTTTTTTTAACAGAATTTAACGGTTTACACTCAATAAGAATCAGCCAAGATTCGAAACCTAATTATCTTTTTTTTTCAGCTAAAAAACCCCTGCTTGGTTATGTACCGTAGTGCGAACAATACGCGCCCCTCAACCAGTCAGCTCTCAATTGATAGAAGCTATGGTGATTGGGGTTGTCAAGGCAACAACCCTTCTTTACCACTTCTGCTTGGTTTGGGCTTGTTAAAGTATTGTGGTTCCTTCTTAGTCTGATCGGATGTATGGTTGAATCGCCACCAAGCGAGTCTTGTCTTAATAGCGCGTTTTTACAACTCATTTCGAGGAACAGCAAATGTACACCACATTCAGGCTTCCTCTCCTTTCTAAGCATAAAATAAATTGAAGTTATGCTTTTTTTTTTCTTTAAGAGTGCCCAAGCACTGCTTACTTTGCTTGGGAGGGCACGCCACAGCTAAAAACATTCACCCGTACTGTCGTGGAGAATGATGCTTTTAGTTACCATCTTGAAAAGTAATGAAGAAAATTTTTAAAAAATCATATGACGTATCAAATAGAAGGAAATTTCAAGGCAAAAATACCACGCCCAAAAATTCAGGGTTTTTTGGCCGCCATCTTGATAAATCACATTTGTAAAATCAAAAACAGGCTCCTCCGTGGCGAGTTCTCTTACATTTCTCATTACTTCATTTGTCAGAAAAAGTTTTGGAACATTATTCACACGAATAGGGTTTCTCATCAGCATGAACTCAAATGTGTTGCTTTAAGCTTTAAGGGGTCTAAGGACCCTTAACCTTCAAAATTTTTGACTTTCTGGAAAAAATAAATGTTATGCATAACTTAATTCTGAACAATTTGATACCTTATTTATTACCATACTAACCATACGCAAAACACTTTTCAAGTTATCGAAAAAATGCGTAAACTCTCCTCATAGAGATTTATGTTAACAGCAGCTGTTTAAACCTCTTTTTCTCAGGTTTCTCATTCTGCATGAGCGATATATCACACAAAGTTTCTTATATATTTCCGTAAAACTTTTAAGGCATGTTTGTCTGGTTTATTTTTAATGATCTGAACCAAAATTTATTTATTTATTTATTTGAAATTTTATAAGTTAATATCAAAATTTTCCAAAATTTTGGGTAAAAATATTTTTTTTAAACATTTACTTCAATTTTTTTTGTAAAAATTTAGGTTCAGATCATAATAATAAATCAGACAAACATGCATGAAAAGTTTTACTGAAATACATAAGAAACTTTATGAGATATCACGCACGCAAAACAAGAAACCGGCACCTGAGAAAAAGAGGCTTAAACAGCTGCTGTAAACATAAATCTCTATGGGGAAAGTTTACACATTTTTATGATAACTTGAAAAGTTTTTTGCGTATGGTAATAATTAAGGTATCAAATTGTTCAGAATTAAATTATGCATAACATATATTTTTTCCAAAAAATCGAAAATTTTGAGGGTTAAGGGTCCTTAGCCCCCTTAAGTCGCAGTGAATGCCTTATAACAATGTTTGCACGAATAAGGTTTCTCACCAGTATGGACTTTCAAATGGGTCGTTAAAACTGAACCGTTAGAAAATGCCTTTAAACAATAGTCACATGAATATGGTTTCACACTCATATGCTAGTTAAGTGTGAACTCATAGAACATGTCTTTGAACAAACTTCACATGAATAAGGCGACTTGTCAGTCTGAGCTGTAATGTGTTCCTTTAAAATTTCAGACCGAGTGAATGACATAGAATAATGTCCGTACGTATAAGGTTTCTCACCAGTACATAAGTAGTCTCAAATGTACCTTTAAACATGAATGGCCAGAAAATGACTTTGAACAATATTCACACAAATACGGTTTTTTCACCAGCATGGACTCTCATGTGTGTCATTACATGTGAAAATTGAGTGAATGCCTTCGAACAATGTTCACACGAATATGGCTTTTCGATAGTGTGGAATCATTTGTGTATCTTAAGATCTGAAGGGCGAGAAAATGCCTTTAAACAATATGAACGAGAATATGGTATTTCACCAGTATGGACTCTAATGTGTGCCATTAGATGTGAAAATTGAGTGAATGCCTTCGAACAATGCTTGCATGAATATGGCTTTTAGCCAGTGTGGAGTCTTTTATGTATCTTAAGATCTGAAGAGCGAGGAAATGCCTTTAAACAATATGCACAAGAATACGGTTTTTCACCAGTATGGACTCTAATGTGTGCCATTAGATGTGAAAATTGAGTGAATGCCTTCGAACAATGTTCGCACGAATATGGCTTTTCGCCAGTGTGGACTCTTTTATGTATCTTAAGATCTGAAAGGCAAGAAAATGCCTTAGAACAAACCTCACATGAATAAGGCTTCTCATCAGTGTGAGCTCTCATGTGTTTCCTTAAATTTGAAGATTGAGTAAATGACATAGAACAATGTTCACACGTATAAGGTTTCTCACCAGTGTGGACTTTCTTATGCCTCTTTAAAACTAAATTGCAAGAAAATGCCTTCGAACAATATTCACACGAATACGGTTTTTCACCAGTATGGATTCGCACATGTCTCATTAGATTTGCAGATTGATTGAATGCCTTCGAGCAATGTTCACACGAATAAGGCTTCTCACCAGTATGGGTTCTCATATGAGTCTTCAAGAATAAGCCCCGAGCAAATGCCTTTGAACAAAAGTCACACGAATATGGCTTATCACCAGTTTGGACTCTTTCATGCCTCTTAAGGTCTGAAACATCAGAAAAAGCCTTTGAGCAATATTCACAGGAATGCAGTTTCTCGCCAACGCAGACCTTTAAATTATGTGCCATTGGAACCAATCTCCCAAAGACTGGATTTCTGCCAAAGATGATATGCCAAATTATTCACCAGTGACTAAAGTATTCGAATATATTTTTACTCGGAAACCACAAGAGTTTATTCTTTCTCAAGCATTAATTTTGTACATTAGTCGGGGTTCGAAATTTGACTGTAAATATTTGGCGAGGTAGATTTTGGAGGGTAAGAGATATGACACAGAATAAAATAAGACGTTGGTACCAATTCTAACATGCTTATCAGACGATAAGCTTCTTCAAATTAAGACTTCACAAAACTGCTAAATTTTTCAAGAACGTTGTTTCCTAAAGATACGCACACAAAGGCGACTACAGCGTTCTTGCTAGTTCCTTAAGGATTGTTGTCAATTTCGAAAAATGGAAACCGAATTACTAACAAGCTATTCCATACAGAAAAGTGGAATTTTAAATCTTTTTGCATAACTACTTGGTCTGTTTAAAACTTCGAAAAACATTCTTGGTTCTTTGCAACTAAGTGTGAGGTATGTCTTTTAAGTGATATGGTGCACACGAAAGTTAAAACAATGAGGAATAGATAAAGACGTTTTATACTTATGGTTTTGGTAATTTAACACTATTCTCATTCACTTGATATTAATTTTCTTAGTGGTATTTAGATAAGCAGCAGCAAGGTATGGTTGTACTGACCATCAATGTTTTTGCTGCACAAAGCTGCAGCTTAAGTATCAAATTTGAGTACTTTAGGTATCGTTTGATCAATAGAATACCACTTTGCTCAACGAGTAAAAATTTGAAAGATTTCGGAAATCACAGAAACGAAAGTTTGCAAATGAATTTGGTTGTAATTATTTTATTGACACTCAACAAACAGCAAATATGTTTTCGTGATAGCATAAGCAAAAAGGGTTACGGTATCAGATTTGAAAATATGCAGTTTTGGATATAATTATTGGCGATATTTTGAAAAAGATTCTGGGTGTTCAGAAATATACACTTCAGCATACCGGAGAAAGTGTTCTGGTTTCCTTCGTTGGTTCAGTTGGAAACAGTGCTTCACTTAAGTCTCAAAACTTCGAAAAATTGCATACTTGAGCGTTGTTACTTGATACTTTGATTTCAACTAACTTCTTTAGAGGAAAGAGTACAGAAAGGTCAGTGTTGTTGAAGTAAAAAATTCATAACATATTTTGATGTCTGCTGTCCCATAATTCAGATTACTGCTGAAAATAATTGAAAGAATTTATTACTTAGGAGAAAAAAAAAAAACAATCACAGTAGATAACTTTAAATTCTCAGAAAAGCAAGAATTTCATAATTGGTGGGAGGAGAAACTTAAATCAAGTTCATATTTATTTATTTTAAAGATAAACCATAACTTTAGTCGTAGTACTGTTGTAACGGTTTTGATAGTATATACGAATTAGTTATTTAAACATTAAATAAATGATTTCCACAGATGTAACACTGCTTGTCACATAGCATTGATACTCAATATAAGCTAGTTGTCTATACTAAGTAACTTATTTGATAAATTTGAAAACTGTTTCACATTTAGAGCAAGCTCTTTGTTAGTTTCTTTCATTAACTTAACCCCATCTTCAGTTTCATGCTCTACTTTTTTGCTTACACCTTACATGGAATATGATTATATATAATATGATTTCAATATAATATGATTTCACCAGTAAATGTATTCAACTCAATCACATTACTGCACAACTAACCACCTACACCACTAAAGTATCTTATATCAAGAAAACGGTTTTTTTTTTCCTTGCATTCAAGAAAGTTATAAAAATTAATGTGTTAGTGTAAAAACGTATTTATTTCTTTTCCTTTTGGCTTCAACTTTACGGTCTAATGTAAGCAGTGTCAGTAGGGGAGACTGGGGTATGGGAGGTCACTATGATTTCTCGGAAAGTGAATAACTCAGATTTAAACTGATTGGTGCTTTCAATTCACGATTAAGGTAATGGATTCAGAGTCAGATTAATTAAGGCTCAATTTGCATTTGCAACAGTTAAAATATACTATATGTAAACAATTCTGCATGGTTACGTTTGAAATTTAACAGGAAGTTTTAAATTCATTTCCTCTTAGGTGACTGCTATTACATCAGTCTCCCTTACGCTCTTGCCCGCAAATATCACGACCACGCGGAATACGAAAGCTCAACCCCAGATTTTGACAGGAGCAATGCGGGAAGGGGTTAAAACACATTCTTCAACAATTACCTACCACTATTTGAATAGCGCTTCCTATTTTCTTTGTTTCCTTTAAAAAAATCTGGTTTTTGTCCGATCTGTTCTAAATTTGGCACAGAGGTTCTTTGATACTCAGGAATTCCCATTCACATAGAGTAGTTTTTGCCCCGCTAAGGGGGGGGGGTGGTCCTCATAAAAAAGTTTTTGTAAGATCTTTTCCAAATTTGGCAGAGGTCCTTTTATTTTCAGGAATTCACAGAGTACTTTGTGTCCCTCTATGCAAGGGGGGGGGGCTCACGGGGGAGAGGGGTTCTTGTTATAAAAACCAAGTTTTTGTTGAATCTTTCTAAACATAGCGCAGAGGTTTTTTGATGCTAAGGATTTCACATAGTGTAGTGTTCAGACCCCGCTATGAGGGGTGATCTCCATAAAATGGGTTTCTCTTTAAAAAATCCATTTTTTTTCGGATCTTTTCCAAATTTTTCAGAGGTTCTTTGACACTCGGAAATCCACATGGGGTAGTTTCCCATAGGGAAGAATTCATATGGGGTACCACCCTATGTGACCTCACGAGCAGTAAAGGACCTATGTTCCAAATTTGGAAAATATCCGACAAAAGCTGATTTCTTGTAAGGAAAACCGTTTTGCCGCCTATAGTGGGAAGAATAATTTAAACTATTTGAACTACCCACATCGCAATGTAAGGTTGACCATACATCGCAATCCAACCACATGGATAAACCGAAAAAACGAAACTTGATTTGTAGACCGGGATCCCTCGCCTTTTTTCATTATTCATTACCAACAAGATAATTTTCCGTAAGTAGTTTCATTTTGTCGAGACGTCCAACTTCAGCAAGTACAAAAATTTTGTAAGTGGTAGCTAACAGGATAATAAGGACATAGTTTGTTGATTTGGCGGTTATCAAATATTTATAACTAACTTTTTTTTTTTATAATTCTCATAATAATTATTTAAATTAGCCGAAAAAAAATTGTCCTACAAAATGCACGATTTGATCAAAGATGTCCCACTTTTGCAACATGTACTATTTACGAAGACATGAAATATAATTACTAACCAGCTGAATTTTTTTGGTCAGTTAGTTAATATTATATAATTTAAGACACACACTGTCCTACAAATTGCGTGGTACGCTTTTCTGTGCTGACACTCCAAAGTTATCTATACCACAGGACCTTTTTTTTCAGTAACTGTAGGACACTAATATCATGTGATAGATTAGTGTGTTTTGTGCCCAAATAAAACAATGTCCTACAAGAAAACAGGTATATATCCCTAGTCCTACAAAAACTGTTATTTTCGTTTTCCGAAACATAACATAAAGCTAGCTAATAAGCTAGCTGGGCCCAGAGCCTCAGTCACATTTGTATTTGTATAAAGTGAAAATATATTTATTGAAATAAATCAACTTTATATCATATACAAAAAAAAAAAACCTTTAAACAAAAAATAAATTAAGAAAAGGGTAACTCCCCCCCCCCAAAAAAAAAGCGAGTCACAATTTCCTAAGGGGGGAGAACCCCTCCCTAAAGTTTCTGAACATTAAGATACGTAGTAGAGATCAGCCATCGGCCATCTTGAAAAACATTCGAGCACGCTATTTCAATAATAATGGCTGAAGAGCATTAGTGCCCAAAAATGGCGGCGAAAGAAGAGGGAGGGGGGTCATGACACAGAATGCGCCATTAAAAAATTTCATGGCTGTTCTCGAACGTGGATTTACTGTCATTTTTCTGATGTTTCCTTATTTTAAAGGATGTGGGGCTGCAAAATTTCGGGGGAGTCACCATTTTCTGGTGGGGAGAATTTTTTTCCTAATGTTTCTGAATACTGAGACATGTAGTAAAGATCAGCCATCGACCATCTCGAAAAACATTCGAACACGTTATTTCAATAATAATGGCTAAAGAGCATTAGTGGCAAAAATGGCGGCGAAGACAGGGAAAGGGGGGGGGTCATGATGCAGAATGCGCTGTTTCTATTTTCAAAACCTGATTTTTAAATGTGCTTTTAGTCACTCTTTTAAAGGGATTTTTTTTTTTTTTTTGAGGAAGGGAAGCGGGAGGGGGATACTATGCAACATTTGGGGGTGGGCGCCATTGGGGGGGGGGGAACCTCTGGCAAAGTGTCCAATTATCACTACGTGCAAAACAGATTAGTCATCTGCCATCTCCAAAATCATTCCAGCATTTTTTTCTAAAATCCACAGCTTAATCAGTGCGCCCTTTATAGTTCCAAATCACCCCTTGTTCTGAAAAACAGGAAAAAACACTGCCATATATGTGTACTACGTACACGCCCACATACGTAATCTCATGACATAACTATAACTAAAATACATGCAGTTAAACACATCAATGTAACTAGTGTAATCCAATCAGTACCACGTTTTGTTTTGCGCATAAATGTCTAATTTTAAACCGGAATAGCCAAATGTGCTGCGTTTTCCTCACAAAATCTGCAGAAGTTCACCTGCAGAAATTTTGAAGACTTCTACAGATATTTTAAAGATTTGAGGCTATACCAGAAAACCTGCAGTTTTCATGCAGAAATCGGCAGTTTTTCTGCTGAAAATTGGTCATCTTTAATCCCCCGCCAACCCGCCCTGGCAGACCAAGCGATAAATGCTTGGCTATGTATGCACTTTCATTCCATACAGACATTTTTAATGTGCCTTATGAGTACTTTTTTGTGTAGCTAGCTCTTGGTCTATTACTTCTCTATCACCAGAAACATTTTGGCTATTTTCACTTATGCATGATACATCTTCATCAGTTGGGTACTCGGTGATTTTAATTCCATCATTAACTGCAACAATATCCACAAAACCTTTGTTTGATTGAATTTTCATTTTCTTTTGGAAAAGAATCTCCATTACTTGTAAATTTGTCAGATTTATTAGATTCACTTCGTTCTTTTTGTTCATACAAACTTGAGGAAACTAACGACTTGGACTTATGGAGTTACGTTAGCAATTAAAATTTAACGCCAGTCATGTAATAAAATTCCGACTTATCGAATATTTCGACTCAACGAAGTTTGGCCAATCAAAGTAAATAACATTAATTTTTCATTCAGTTAGACGGGAATAAAGATTCACTTCGGCTTGTCGAAGTTTTCGGATCATCGATGTTCGACATACTGAAGTTTCATTGTATACAATATGCAAAAAAGTGCATCGAAAAGACAACGGTTGAAAAAATTGAAAAATTTAAAAAATAGAAAATGCTGTCAGCAAAAATATTTTAGAATTATGTTATTAATTAGGTTTAGGGCGATTCCACAGTATTGTGCGCGTTGCGGACATGACATTTGTAAACTTTGATTAACCATAACTCAGCAAAAAATTGAATAATACAAATGCCTTTTCTTCCTGTTAAATCAAAACACATTACCCTTCATAAAGCAGAGCATATTTAAGCATTAAAATAACTTTAAACTCCTTTAAAAAACCAAAAAAACAAAACAGCATTGCGGACATGATGCAGAAAACCTGGCATATGACCGAGTCCTCAAGCATATGGAACATTCTCTGAATTTTATAAGTAGATTAGAATTTTCTTTAACCTAAAAGTTCAGCGTATGGTTACCTAAAGGAAATGAAAAGTTTTTTAAAGAAAGTAAAAGGATTTTGCAGAGAATTAGCAAATCAAAATTAATCAGTGTGTTGGGGACATGACAAAAAGTTCACCTCTCGGTTTCCTGCTTACTGACATTTTTCTAAGACATTCAATCAATTCATGCATTATATATTTCTATTAATAACTTAAATATTTTATGATTTCTAATATATTGACCTATTTTTTTTATTATTATTTGCTTAAAACATTTAAAATTAGTTTTTTTGTAATGTCAACATTTTAATAGTATAAGCAAACAAAAATAGATATTTCCATAATAGGATTTATTAATTACAGTAAACCCCCGACACAAAAGTTAATTGTGCAGTTTTTTTTAACCATCAATTATGCAGGATATATTTGCTTTAATATGTTTTATTTAATTAGAAATATTTAATGTTATAATGCAAGAAAAAAATTCTTACGTTTGTTGATCTGCAACGTTGCGAATATTATGACTAATTCAAAATTAAAAAAAAAAAAAAAAAATTAATTAATAAAATAAATGAATGAAAAAATTATAATTTTCTTTTCATCACATGACTGTAACATGGTAAATAGATTTTTTAAAAAATACAATTTTGAAAATGTACCATTTAACTGCAACGCTTCAACACACATTTGAAAATTTTTCTTTAAAATGACAACATTTTCTTGTACAAACACCCCATTAAAACACAAAAGCTAAATATGCAGTATTTTTTAGTCATTCATTATACAGTTACAATATTTGTTTTAATATATTTTGTTTAATTAGAAATATTAAATGTTATAACACCAGAAAAAAGAAAATTTTTGATTTGTCATGTCCGCAACATTGGGGACATGACCAATTTAAAAACTAAAAAAAAGAATACTGAACATAAAAAATTATAATTTTTTTTCTTCACATCTATAGCATACCAAATAAGCAGAATAAATACAATTCTGAAGAAAAAAACTTATTTATTGCAACACAGCAGTAAACACTTGAACATTTTTCATTGAAACAGTGACATTTTCTTCAAAATGCACCCCATTTTAAACTATAAAAGCTAAATATACAGTTTTTTAATTCATAAATTTTACAAATGCAATATTTTTTTTTTAATATGACATGTTTAATTAGAAAAATTACATGTCATGACAGCAAAAGAAAGATTTTTTTCTGTTCGTCATGTCCACAACTTTTGAACTCCATGCTTTTATATTTTTTGAAATTTATAGATTTGTTCCATTTTTTAACAAAAATATTTTTATATTCATAAACTATATTTAATCACTTTTAATTTGATGTATAAAACCATTGAAATTATCAACAAAAAAAAAATTAAGCATATCAGGCTACAAATACTGCAGAATCATCCTTTATTAAATAACTGAATTAACTAATTATTGAAGTATCATGGTTCCCTCTAATTCTGATGGGAGAAATGCATCTGGTGGATTGCCCCCAAGCGAGTCTTGTCTTAATAGCACGTTTTTACAACTCATTTCAAGGAACAGAATATGTACACCACATTCAAGTTTCGTGTCCTATGTAAGCATAAAATAAATTGAAGTTATGACTTTTTTTTCTTTAAGAGTGTCCAAGCATTGCTTAGTTTGCTTGGGAAGACGCACCACAGTTAAAAACATTCATCCGTACTGTCGTGGAGAATGATGCTTTTAGTTACTATCTTGATAAGTAATGAAGAAAATTTTTAAAAAATCATATGACATATCAAATAGAAGGAAATTTCAAGGCAAAAATATCACACCCAAAAATGCAGGGTTTTTCGGCCGCCATCTTGAAAAATTACATTTGTAAAATCAAAAACAGGCTCTCCGTGATGAGTTTTCTTATATTTCTCATTACTTCATTTGTCAGAAAAAGTTATGGGACATTATTCCAGGGGTGATTGTGAGTTCATCAAAAAATACCTGAAACTTTCAAAGCGAGACCGGGGGGGGGGGCGGTAATCTTTGACCCTTATTACTTAAGTGCACCTTTGCCATAGTATTAAATAGTTCTGAGTCAAAATATTGTGTGTACATGTGATTAAATTTTTAATGGGTTACAAAGTTACTTTTGAGCTGGTGTTATACAAATTATCTTGACATTTATTTGTCCATCTTAAGGGATAGGTGTCCATCTTAAGGCTCTTGCAGGTATATTTGATGAGTGTTACATAATTTTTAAAAATCGCGGAGGTAGGGAGATAAAAACATAACAAAAAAAAAAAAACATTAATTCCGGTATTTTTGGACATAAAAATACCGGAACACAATCACCCCTGATTATTCACACGAATAGGGCTTCTCATCAGCGTGAACTCACATGTGTTGCTTTAAGCTTTAAGTCACAGTGAATACCTTAGAACAATGTTTGCACAAAGGTTTCTCAACAGTATGGACTCTTGATTCCCAGACCGAGAGAAAGCTTTAAAACAATATTCGCACGAATAAGGTTTCTCACCAGAAAGAACTCGGATGTGTGACATTAGATGTGAATTACATGTGTGTCTTTATGTGTGCACTTGTAGAAAATGTCACTGAACAAACTTAACACGAACAGGGCTTCTTGCCGGCGTGATGTCTCATGTGTTGCCTTAAATTTGCAGATACAGTAAATGACTTAGAACAATGTTCACATGAATATGGTTTCTCACCAGTATGGGCTCTCATATGTCTCTGTAAGTGTGAACTCGAAGAACATGCCTTTGAACAAAATTCACATGAATAAGGTGACTTGTCAGCGTGAGCTGTCATGTGCTCCTTTAAAATTTCAGACTGAGTGAATGACAGAGAACAATGTCCGCATGTATAAGGTTTCTCACCAGTATCAGGGTGGCGACAAGAACTGGAAAAAAAAGTTCCCTGACTTTTCCCTGATTTCTCTGATTAAGTTCACCAAATTTCCCTGATTTACGTTACTTATAATAATGGTTTCCTTTCTTTGCCCTACCTGAAAAGCATTGCATATTAAATAAAATGCAGTGTTTAGAACGGTTTATGCTGTTAATTAAAAATATGTTTTGATAAGATGCTTCCCCTTTTTTTTTGGTAAAAATAGTGTATTAAAAATTATCGGCAGAGAAATATTGTAGGAAATCTAAAACAAATACTTTACTTAAAGGAAACAGTTAACATAAGAATTCTAAGAAATTATTAAGACCACTCTTGAAGACATATCTAATCATGATAAAACTAAAAAAGTTAAATGAAAATAATCTTGAACTGAATTTTCAAGCAGTATAAGTGTTGCTGCAAGAACAACAAGTGATTGTTAAAGTTTAGAAGTAATGTAGTTGGACTTACGTAAATAATACTGTCGTCTGCAGGTAAACGGATGTATCTGCAGAGATAAGTTTTCGAGATATTTGAAGAAATGTGTGGTGGATTCAGTACTAACAATAGGAAAATGTTAGAATTAATTTTGCGCCTCTTTTCCAGCGTAAACCAAATAAGTAAGTATGTACAGTAAAGATAACGTACCATAGAATGACAAAAATGCAAAAAAAAAAAAAAAAAACTGCTGTTACTACCCTTTACCTGCACAGGGCAGAATAGACATATTTATGTAAAACAAATTGAAATCTTCCAACAACCAGTCATATTGAGCTATTCCCTAACCAAGAACTTAGGTTTTAAAGAATGGATACAGCATTTTAACTATTAAAAAATAATAAAAATATATTTACTTATTTACACAACTCAATTTCAAATGATTTCATTAGTTGTCGAAAAAAAAATCATAGATTACTTTAGTAACAAACAACATTGAAATGAAAAAAAAAAAAAAATTAGTAATAGTTTCAAAATATATATATGCATATGGTTAAAATAAAAGAGTTTTGAAGTCTGAAAAAAAAAAAAAAAAAACCCCGAGTGTAATTTGAAGTGACAGCGAATAATACCATGGCAAAAAACAATTTTGATTTTCAGTCAAAATTCAATTTTAATACAACAAATAATTGGTGGAAAATTTGTAGGGAACTAAAGTACTTCATTTTGCTAAGAAAAAAAGAATTTTTTCTTCATTTGATCAATTTTCCCTGAATTTTTGTTATTTTTTCAATATTCCCTGATATTTCCCTGATTTTTCCCTGAGTGATAAAGTTCCCAGACTTTTCCCTGATCTCCCTGATCTGTCGCCACCCTGAGTATGGACTCTCATGTGTGTCATTAGATGTGAAGATTGAGTGAATGCCTTCAAACACTGTTCGCACGAATATGGCTTTTCGCCAGTGTGTACTCTTTTATGTATCTTAAGAGTTGAAGGGTGAGAAAATGTCTTTGGACAATATTCACAAGAATACGGTTTTTCACCAGTATTCAGACTTGGAAAATGGAGACTCATGTGTCGCATTAGATGTGAAGATTGAGTGAATGCCTTCGAACAATGTTCGCACGAATATGGCTTTTCGCCAGTGTGGACTCTTTTATGTATCTTAAGAATTGAAGGGCGAGAAAATGCCCTTGAACAATATTCACAAGAATACGGTTTTTCACCAATATGAACAATCACGTGTGACAATAGATGTGAAGATCGAGTGAATGCTTTCGAACAATGTTGGCACGAATATGGCTTTTCGCCAGTGTGTACTCTTTTATGCATCTTAAGATCTGAAAGTCTAGAAAATGACTTAGAACAAACCTCACATGAAAAAGGATTTTCGTCAGTGTGAACTCTCATGTGTTTCCTTAAATGTGAAGATCGAGTGAATGCCTTCAAACACTGTTTGCACGAATACGGCTTTTCACCAGTATGGAGACTCATGTGTGCCATTAGATGTGAAGATTGAGTGAATGCCTTCGAACAATGTTCGCACGAATATGGCCTTTCGCCAGTGTGTATTCTTTTATGTATCTTAAGAGTTGAAGGGCGAGAAAATGTCTTCGAACAATGATCACATGTATAAGGTTTCTCGCCAGTGTGGACTCTCCTATGCGTCTTTAAAACTGAATTGGAAGAAAATACCTTCGAGCAATATTCACACGAATATGGTTTTTCACCTGTATGGACTCTTACATGTGCCATTAGACTTGCATATTGAGTGAATGCCGTCGAACAATGTCCGCACGAATATGGTTTCTCACCAGTATGGGTAATCATATGTTTCTTCAGATGTGAGTCATAACGAAACGTTTTTGAACAATATTAACACGAATATGGCTTCTCACCAATGTGGACTCTTGCATGCCGCTTAAGGTCTGAAACAGCAGAAAACGCCTTTGAGCAATACTCACAGGAATGCTGTTTCTCACCAACGCAGACCTTTAAATTATGCGCCATCGAAATAAATCTACCAAAGATGGCATTTCCGCTAAAGATGATATGCCAAATTATTCACCAGTGACTAAAGTATTTGAATATACCTTTACTCGGAAACCACAAGGATTTATTCCTTTTTAAGCATAAATTTCTACAGTAGTCAGGGCTCAAAATTTGATTGTAAATATTTGGCAATGAAGATTTTGAAGGGTAAAAGACGTAACACAGAACAAAACCTATATGCTGGTACCAATTCTAACATGCTTATCAGACGATAAGTTTCTACAAATTACGACTTCACAAAACTGCTAAAACTTTCAAGAACGTAATTTTCTAAACAGACACACATTATCCGATTTTTATCTACATAAAAGCGTGTACAGCGTTCTTACTAGTTTCTTAAGGATTGTTGTCAATTTCGAGAAATGGAAACTGAATTACTAATAAGCTATTCTATACAGAAAAATGGAATTTAAATCTTTTCGCATAACTAAAGATCTCTATTAAACTTCTGAAAACATTCTTGGTTCCTTGCAACTAAGTACTATACGGCATGTCTTGTAAGTGATATGGTGCACACGAAAGTTAAAAACAATGAGAAAGATATAAAGATGTTTTAAACTTACGGTTTTGATAATTCAACACTACTCTCATTATGATTACACTACACTCACTTATGATCATACTACACTCATATTGATTGGAATAACTGAGCTGGCGGTGTATTTTAAGTACTCTCATTAACTTCATAAAAATATTCTAAGTGTTATTTAGGTAAGCGGCAGCAAGGTATGTATCTACTGACCATCAATGCTTTTGCTCATGTCTCTTTCTGCTGCACAAAGCTGCAAAACTGCTTAAGTATCAAATTTGAGTACTTTAGGCATCATTTGTTCAATAGAATATCCCTTTGCTCAATAACGAGTGAAAATTTGAAAGACTTTGGAAATCACAGAAATTGAACTTTTTCAAAGGAATTTGGTATTGATTCTTTCATTGACACACAACAAATAGCAAATGTGTTTTAGTGATAGTATAAGCAAAAACAGTTACGGTATCACATTTGAAAATATGCAGTTTTGGATATAATTAATGGCAATATTTTGAAAAAGATTCTGGGTGTTCCGAGATATACACTTCAGCATACCAGAGCAAGTGTTCTTGTTTCCTTCTTTAGTTTAGTTGGAAACAGCTCTCCAATTAAGTCTCAAAACTTTGGAAAATTGTATGCTTGAGCCTCATTTCTTGAAACCTTAATTTCAATAAACTTCTTTAGATGAACGAGCAGAGGAAGGTAAGTGTTGTTGAAGTCAAAAATCAAAAATTCATAGCATATTTTGATGTCTGCTGTCCCATAATCCAGATTACTGCTGAAAATAATGAAAAGAATTTATCACTCAATAGGAAAAAGCTTAAACAACAGTAGATTAGACTCATTCTCAGAAAAGCAAGAATTTCACCCCCCCCCCCCCCCATAAAATGGGTTTACCTTTGAAAAATCCAATTTTTTTCTGATCTTTTTCAAATTTCGCTACATGTTCTTTGATTCTCGGAAATCCACATAAGGTAGCTTCCCATAGGGTAGTATTCATATGGAGTACTACCCCATGCAGTGGCAGCTCTAGGTTTTGTGGGGCCCCCAGTTAAAAAATATGAATTATTGTATAGGGATGTCCATCACAAGAGTAATGTTACCCCCCCCCCCCCCACTACGAGCGAGAACCCTTAAAAAAGTGATCAAAAATCCCTAGAAACAGCCTCTTAAGGATAGATTTTAACACTATTAGTTTTAGCCATGTCTTCCATTTCTTCCACTTAGTGTACACCCCTGTTAATTTATAAATAAATTGAATGTATATTGATATAATTTAATCATAATAATTCCTGATTAGTCCAATTCTTCCCGACTCTCCCTTAATTATTTTAATTTTTAATATGTAAGTAAATGAACCTTAGGAGGGAAAAAATGAACACTATTAAAAGTAATCACAAAATTAACGTAAAAGCCTCATATAAAATTTTTTTATAACTAAAACTTAATAAGGAAATGTTTTTAATGTTGCCCCATAAAAACCTCCCAGATGCGGTCGCATTTTTCGCAGATCATTGGCCATCCTCTGGAGCAGAGGTTGAGAATCCCTGTTTTAGGTGACGTATTACTGCAAATTTCAAGGCAAAAACAAAAATGTCCCCCCCCCCCACCTCATCCGAAAACAACGTCCGAGATTAATCTTCATGGCCAACGAGAGGCCATGTCAGCCTGTAGCCAGAAACTTGGGGCACACTGACTTGCGTGTTTCCATGGCTCAATATTGGTTTGTATCTCCAATTTTAATTTCTGGGCTCGCTCTATTTATCGCAAGAACTTTCCGGAGCCGTGGCCTTGGCATGAAATTTCAAAGGAACAGGAGAATTTTTCATAATTCATCTAAATTCTTTTTTAAAAATTGTTACAGTGCTTCATATTTAATTCCTTAATTCTTAGTTTTATGTGGTGTTATTATGTGGTTTCAGCTTGTAGAATCTTTATCTTTCCCACTACACTCTTAATATATATTTTACAAATGTAATATTTTATGATTTAAATACGGGCAGTAGTACTTGAATAATGTCTATTTTAAATGAATTTTTTTAAGGAAGAAAAGTTGTTTCATAGTACTCATAATAAATTTCCGAAATAGTAGGGTAATTAATAAAACGTCATGTTGTGTCAATTTCGGAGAAAACATTTTTTTTCCACTATTGTTGTACATTCATTCGTATATTCAACAGATGCAAATGTTTTAAATTGTCATCATTGATATTTATTCAATAATTCGCGATTGCGCTGTTATCAGAAATATCTGTTTGAAATTATAGTACGAGTTCTGAAAAATATTTCATAGGAAAAGAAATCTCTTAATACTGGAGTTAATATTGAAACATTATGTGGCTTAAGTTTCGAAGAATCAATATTTTCACATTTATATTTGATTTATTTATTTTGCAAATGTAAATACAGTTGGTTCTCTGTTTAACGACTTTCTCTATTTAACGACATCTTTTCACAGTCCCAGTGGTTTACTGGGACTGTGAAAAGACGTCGTGTAGTGTTAAAAGCATTCTACTTAAGGACGCTTTCTACTTAAGGGCGATTTTTTGTGGTACCTTGAAAGTTGTTAAACAGAGAGCCAACTGCATTGTTAGCTATTGAAAGAAAAATTATCGATTCCCATGCAAATCGTTCTGTGCATGTCGGCTGGGTGCAGGCTGTAGCGATCGATGTCATCGCCAATCGACGTGTGCCAAGTCGACGTGTATAAGACACATGCATTGAAAAGGAATGAGGTGGTGTTTGGAATGAGAGTGACTATCAAGTTGATAGATGAGATCGTTTTTCTTTTTGTTTTAGGCGATTCGATTTTTTCTTTATTATCTTGTAAATAGGTATGCTTGTTTGAGTGTTCAAACAAACGACGAGTTTTTTAAAATTCGTTATTCTTTCAAAAACAATTGCTACATGGATTTAGAACAATGTTAAAGTTCAGAAAAAGAATTTTTATCCAACAAATAGTTCATGAATTAATTTTGAGCAACAGTACTTGAAAAATGTCTCTCCTAAATGAACTGTTAAAAAACAAACAAAAAATCATTCAATAATAAACTTTAATGAAACTTTATGCAGTGTCAGTTTCGGAGAGTGCATATTTTTCTATCTAGGGTTGCGCATATATTGTGTACAAATGCAAATATTTCAGTATATGTATTTATTATAGCTTATTTCATTTATTTAAATCAAAATGGTCAGTAATTACATAGGTAATCATATTTTGAATGTTCATCATTGGTATTCATTTGAAAAGTCATAGCCAATAGTTCTTGGAAATATCAGTTTAAACTAAAAGTTTGTTCTTAAAAATATTTCATAGAATGATATTTTTGTTGGGGTTATTAAAGAAACGTTATGTACCAACCAGCTTCTGATATTCCATACTTATTCCTCTACAGTTATTTTAATATTCTGCAAAAAGAATATTTTACTGTATTTATTGTAATCATTTATGTACACAGCTATTTGTATTTTGAATCAATATAGTTAAAAATCTTTCCATTATACACGAGTAAGAGTACTTGGAAAATATCTGCAAAGACGTATAAATGAAGTACTATGTGGTAATCAGTTTCTGAGTACATGAAATACACCGCCAACTCGGCCATTCCAGCCGATGACTGCAGTTTTGTGCTTATTAGCACTCATCACAAATACTAAAAATAATATAATATATAAGGACTAATCACAAATACTCAGAAACTTAGTGTCTGAGTATTTGTATTTTTCCCTCAATGTTGTTGTTATATATATTTTACAAATAGTACTCGCATGGCAATGCCCGTGCTAAGAATCTAAAGGAAGTCCGTTGAATAAAAGAAATCCACGCCCCCATTGTCCCCTCCCTCTGATGTGAACCAACATTGTATTACATTTACAATTGCTTTAAAGCTTAAAATAATCATATAACTATATTGTTCACTGCCTAATGTGCCCAGGACCACGCTACCGGAAACCTGCCCTTTTGCAAGTGAAGCAGAAAATCCGTTGATTAAAAAAAATTTAAGCCCCCGCCCGCTCCCACTGACATGAAATGATCACTTTTCTTTAACTAAAATGTATAAATACCTTTTCAAAAAAACCTATTAAAGTTTCTTTGATATTTAAAACTATTTGCCAAAACATTATATTTTTCTTACTGTTTGCTTTAAAACTAAAATAATTTTCCAATTGTATATTTGTAACCAAGCCGTTAGCGAGTGAAGCAAACTCTGACTGATTAGCTATCCCATCTGTATAGCTAAAAAAGAAAAAAAAACTCCCGTGGAACATTCAAAAATCGTTATCAGAAAAAAAAAAGTAGTATATTTCATTCGGTTAAAAACAAATCAAACGTTTCTGTGGATTGCAAAACAATTCACCAAAACATTAAACTACAACATACAGTTGCTTTGAAACTTAAAATAATCCTCCAACTATTGTTATCCTCTAACTCATCAAGCGACCACACTACCGGAACCCAGCACTTTTGCGAGTGAAGCGAGTGTTTTTCTTTTGCAATTAAAAATGTTACGGGAAATAGACAATTAAAGGCATCGAATTACATTAACAGTAGCTTTCCAAAGTAAATAATTCCTCAGATCTATTGCTCATCGCCAGACTGGCCAAATGACCTTGCTACCGTAACTCAGCCGATTAGCGATCCGATCAAAGAAAAAAACACCCTTGATTAAAAGGAATCCCCCACCTCTCTGATGGAAACTAATTATTTTCCTTTCACTAAAATGCGTAAACACCCTTTAAAATCCTAAAAACAACTTTTTGCAATTTAAATATTTTGCAAAGTAAACAAATAATAATTTCTATTTCAATGGAACGTTCGCATTTATTTATGACTTGACATATTCATTTAGCAAGTAATTTTATTTGTTAATGGATCATTTAAAGTCTCTTTGGCGAATTACTTTAAGGAGGAGGCGATAGGGAATCCCTGTTACCATTACAATGCCATTGATTGGTGGATGCAGGGGTTCCGTTCAGCGCCTCTTGCGGTCAAAATGGGCAAGGTACAATAAAAAATAAACTGAATTTAAAACTTTTCATTGATTGGTTGATGCATGAGCGAATCATAGTTGCATCGGTTTAACACAGAAAAGTCATAAATTGTCAAGCTCCGTTTCCATGCCATTTAGTAGGGCCGTCCTCCAATATAATAAAGTTTTCAAAGAGCGTTGATCGCCCTTTAAAACCTTCCTCAGGGAATAGTTTTGAAAATATTAATTAGAATGAGTCTAATAGCATCAAAAACACCCTTTCAAATGAAAGAAATATTCCTCAATATCGCCATTAAAACAAACATATGATTGACTCTTAAAAGTAGCATTAACAAAACCAGTAAGAATCAGATTTTTTTTAAAGACTACACATCCGTTAAAATTGTACATGAAATATCGCCTTGCAAAAACCTAGTCAAATGGGAAATATATTTTAAATGCCCTGCTGTAGATAAAACCTCAATACATTAAAAACGACAGCAAGAAATTTTACTTCTAGATAAAACATTATTCAAGAAAGTAGTGGCAACAAATAATATTGTACAGCTTTTCTTCAAGTTAAAATTAATCTCGCGCAAAAAATGGCGGAAGAAATATCTTTTTGAACTAAATTAATTTTTACTTCAAACGCTTATAACTTTTTTTGTAGTCCTTTTCGATGTCCGCCGCTGTAGTCTTTGCCGATATTTTTGAAATGGCTATTTTTTATGGGCTTTCCAATGGTATACAAAAAACGAAAAAATTGGACAATTTCTTGGCATTGACATATGATCAAGTGGGCATAAAATTGATTTTTTAATTAATGTCTCCGTTAATTAGCATCCTATGTGGTTGAGGCTGGAATATTCGTGACCCTCGTAAAGTTTCGAATTTTTCAATACCGGGTTTGACCCTGAATTCCAGCCTGTTCTTCCCTATTTCTCATATAAGTGCGCAACATTCCCCATCTTGTTTCACCTCCTTGAAATTGAAATGTCCAAAAATCCTTTCTTAGCACACGCTTACGTCATAAAATAAACCCATGTCCCAAATTTCGGTTTCCTAGCCTCAGTAATTTTGGCTGTGCATTGATTGTCAGTCAGGACAAGCTATTTTATATATACAGATAAATGTAAATACATAACTATTTTGAACTAATTAATATAGTTGCTTTATATTATTAAATTCAATGATTATCTATTGATAAATTCATTTTTTACTTCTTAAATTTTATTATTAATTTATTATATAATTAATATTAATTTCTCTCTTCTACAATTTTTTGAAGATAAACTTTAAAGTAAATGAATAACAGTACTTTCTCATCCAAATCAGGAAAAGATTTTTTGTAGTAGAGTAGGAATTGAATGACTCAAACAGATTACCATTTTCTTCTAATAAAATCATTTTCAGTTGTATTCAAACTTGGTTTAGTTTCATAATAATTATAGTTTGAAATCACTCATGATCAAGTTTTGTTCTTCCATTTTATTCGAATTCAAAATTATTCTCATAAAACATGGGTGAAACATAAACACTAGCAGCAAAGAATATAAATTGAGTAGCATGGCTTGAATTTTTTTCAAATTAAGGTTTTTATGTCCAAAAATAGGAATGAAGCAATTCCCTTTTCCATTGAAATGCTCTTAACTGCTCCGCTACGCATCCTCAGCTACGTCACGAATTTCATCCCCCTTGAACCCGTTTCACCAGATGGTCCAACCCTCGGGCCTGACCCTTGGGGGCCAAGGTGCACATTGGAGCAGTATTAGTGCATGCTTGAAGTAGTTTGCCGGCGCTTGACGAAACCTTTTCGTCCTCGTTTTGCACTTATAATAGCGCCCCTTGTTCAACAGAGCTTTCAAGTAGGTCAAAGTTGTTCTAAAAAGACTTTGAAAAACCGGGAAAAAAAGTTTCTAAATCCAAGTCAGCGCGGGGCCCTTTGCGGCCGCATGGACTACACGGCCCTGGAGCGGACCCTGACCCCATGTGAAGTCCTGACCATTTCAGGACCTATGTGCCAAATTTGGAAGACATCCCACAAAAGATGAATTCTTGTAAGGAAAAAACCCCTAATGGGGGATTTGCCCCCTATAGCGGGAAGAATAATTTAAATTGCTTGAACTACATCGTGATGTAAGGTTGACGATCCATCGCGACTCTACTGTTTGGATAAATTTAAAAAACGAGCTGCAAGCCCGGATTACCCAATAGGCCAACCTAGGCCCTGGCCTAGGGGCGCAAGCCAAAAAGGGCGCATATCCAGGAGGAGAAAAAAATGAACAGCTCATTAGAAAAATAAAAGGAAAGTGGCATGCTAGTATCTGGACAGTAAAAATACAGCTAGAACTGATTGGGGCCTCACCACTGAGCAGAAAAAAGCAATTAGAGGAGAGGGGGCGTAATGCTTGAGTCTAGGTACTGTTTCTGGTCAAAACAGATAATTTTCTAGGGGCGTCGACTCCGAGGGCGCTGCAATGCTCCAGCAACCCCCCCCTCCAATATTTGCGGGGGTGCCGGGCACCCCCACTATCAGCAGAAAACTGATGAAAACCTTTTTGTATGGCCTCTTTTTCTACAAGCAGAAAAAAGAGGCCATACAAAAAGGGACGAATTTTTAAATATTTAGCTAAGCTTAACAAAAAGAACAAATTATACTGTTGTGTTTTTGTTCCTAAACTATTTGTGTTTTGATTCTCACTAAAATTTTCTCTGTTTTAATTTAATTCATTCTATTTTACTTTATTTTATTTTCATTTATTTATTTTTTTCTCGTAAAATTTTTTTGTGGTAAAAACCCGAAGTAAAATAAGATATTTTCCGCCTAGTGTTTCTGTTTATAAAACTGAAGCACATTTTCTTGAGAGTTATACACTCTGAAAAATTGCCCTTGTTTGGTCCATTGTGCTCGGTGTTTGAACATCCCCACTGGTTTTCAAAACCCGGTGACACTAAATTTTCAATATCTTTGATTTGAACAATGATTTCAAAATTCGGTAAACCTATGATATAGAAAGTGTTCAATGTGTAAAAAACTTGTTCATGAAACAATTTTTCTCTTGATGTCTTTAAATCATTTCAATTAGTATATGTTTTGCAATTAATAATTTATTAGTTCATGTTTAGTTTTGACAGTCAATAATTAGCGGCGCCCGAAGCTTAAATTTTTGAAGGGATGAAATTATTAATTTACCGAATGAAGTTTCAAATTTTACGGAATGACAAAACACGAGCAGTGGCGCACACAAGGGAGGGGTCCAAGGGGTCCGGACCCCTCCCATAGCTCTTGCCTTTTTTTTTCTCGATTGATTATGATTCGATGTATTTTATACGTAATATAATTCCAAACAAAGATAACAATAATTTCAGTTTTTATAAGTAAAAAATAAAATATGAACCAAAAGACTTTTTAATTTTTCTAATACGGGCAAAGCCGTGCGGGTACCACTAGTTATAAATAAAATCGAAAAACGAACTAGAAAACTAGAATTTATTCTACGATATAGAGACAAACTGGTATCTGTAAATGTAATAATTAGGTTTTTAGTCTTGCAATTACAGATTAAAATGATATTTTTCATGGTTTTCAGACTCGGTGCTTCTAATAATGAATTTGCTTCGCTGTTTTCATTTTTGAATAATGAGAAAAGTAAATGCATAAATTCTTCTGCTTTCTGGTGACTTAATTTAGTGTCTGTTACTAATGTTTTTGTATTAATTAGTGCTAATTATTTATTCAATAATTTATTTTTCAGTTTTTAGTTGTCGAGAATCAATAAAATCAAGTGAATATGATTCATGCATATTGGGGGGGATGAAAATGGGACTTTAAACTCTGGACCCTCCCCTTGCAAAATTCCTGTGTGCGCCACTGAACACGAGTATGCATAATTGCACGTGTAGCAAAATCTAACAAAAACAGACAATAGACATCCCTTTAAAGAATATTTTTATGTTGTCCCCAAACTGTCAGACATTGTTTGACGCATAAGGAAATTTTGGGGAGTTCACAGTGACCTCCTGCTTCCTTTGCCAATAATTTCCCCTGTTTTGTACACAAAATATTCACCATAGTCTGCTTTAGTTCTCCACACTAAGCATTGCATACAAGTTTCCTAATAAATAATTTCTTTGACACAATTTTCTATCTCTTCCTTTATAATTACCTCTGTTATTGGGTTTCACTTCCAACATATTATTTTTCTGAATTTTTTTTTTTCAAAACATCATCTAGATCACAACGAAGTTGATAAAAATAAAAGAAAAATTAAATATATTTACAGAGAGAGATCAGCAGTTTTAAATATTTTCAAGGTAAAAAATGAAACTATCAAGGAATTCAAGAGTCATGATATCTAAATGTAAATAAAAAGGGGAAAAAATACTTCAGATATCACTGCTAAATATCATCTCAGCTCAAACCGGTAAAAGCTTTTTCCTTGGGCTACAGACATTTGTTTTCCAAACAGATAAAAATTTTGAGGCGGAAAATTTGAAAATTTCACAATGGAAAACCAAAACAGTTGAATGTTTTTGAAAAAGAAAAATTGAGGCAAGACGTTTGATAACATATTTTAAGAAATGAATGAAAATTTCGGGACGTATCAATGTGGGGAGGGAGGCGTTTTCTGAGCCTAATCCCATCATGTTACGTCACCAAAGGTAACCTAAAATTGCGAATTTTATAAATTTAATTCCAGAAAAAAATTACAGAAGAGATTCCCCCAACCCACTTCTACTAACATCTTCAAAGTTTTTCTGAGTTTGCTTTTTATGAAACGTTAGTTTCAAAAAGTTTCCGAGTGTTTCTATATTTTCCGAACATTATCATGATTTTTTTCATAGGACCTCAACTTTTGAACATCTGTGCAGGAGGGTCCCCCTTTCCTTCTTAGCATTTTGAAAATGGTCCAAAATTTCGAAAATTTTCCGGAAAAGAGTCCTCAAACCCCCAATCCCTTTACCCAGCATCATCAGATGCATTAGAAGTCCTACAAATGCATATTTAGAGTTTTCTTTTCAAAGGCTTCATATCATAACAGATCGTCTAAAACTTTGTTTTTAAGTCCTCAAGCCCAAAGATTTTCCAGGGAAGTGACCTTGACTTCAGTATCCCCTCCCCCCTTCTCCAACTCATTTAAAATTGCCTAAGATTAGGACCTGAATTTAGAAAAAAAAAATCCCGATAGCTGCAGAGTTCAGCCTTTCTCCAACATTATTAAAATTGTCTAAAGCTTTGTTTTTAGGACTTGAAATTCGAAAAATTTACGGAAGAGAGTTACCCAATTCCATCCCTCCTCCTTTTGTTATCAAAGATAACTCACAATAAAGTATTTAGGTTTTTAATTTCGAAAACTTTCTGGGGGAGAATGGCTTAACCCCATCCATTTCCCTAACACCATAAAAGATGTCTTCGAATGTTGCAGTCTTTAATTTCAAATAAGTTCCTTGCTAAAGCAACCCGCTCATCAAAAAAATATCCTCTAAAATTGTTTTAGGACCTCAATTTCTTCGTTGTCTCCCAGCATCATTAAAGTTTTTCAAAAACTTAGTTTTGTGACTTTAATTTCGAAAAGGGATGGGGAGAGTTCCCTAACCAATCCCTTTCTCTAACATCATCAAAGATGACCGTTACTTCGAGTTAAATGGCCTAAAATTGCATTTCTGAAGCGTCAATTTTGGCAAATTTCTGGAATGCACCGGCAAATCCACAGCCCCCCCCCCCTTTTGAACATTAACCATGGGAAAATTGAAAATGAAACCCATCCCTTAATTTTCAAACTGGGGAACGGGCGCGAAATTTTCACTTATCTCCCGGACGCTGCTACGCCTCTGAGAAAGAATAGGGGGGGGGGGATACGATTTCGATATACTTCGAATAGCCTAGTTTGGCCTAGGGGCGTAAATAGACGTTAATCCGGCCCTGGATGTGTGCATCACATGACTTCCTTTTACTCCAATTTAATGTCATTTTCTCATTATTGGCATTTTTAATGTGATTCAATAGTTTACTTGTTTACTCTCTAAATATCACCAACAGTGGCCAAATTACAACCAGATTTAATATATATATATATATATATATATATATATAAAAGAAATTCCCAAATTTGTCGCCAAGTCGGAGACCAAAAGACTGGCGATATATTGCCAAGTGTCCGCCAAATTATAACACCACTAGAGTTTGCATTGAAATTAACAATGGTTTCCCCCCAAAAAGGGGCAAAAGACCCCCTTAGGCGCATCCGAATGATACCAAAAATGGAGGTGCACAACTAGACCCCGCTAGGAGTCTAAGTACCAAATTTCAACTTTCTGAGACATTCCGTTCTTGAGTTATGCGACATACATGCACACATACACATACATATATACAGACGTCACGAGAAAACTTGTTGTAATTAACTGGGGGATCGTCAAAAGGGATATTTCGGGTGTCTGTACGCTCCTAGGCATATATCTAAGTGTGGCCGGGTTCAAAAATAAACTCAATATTCATTCGGGGGTGAGCAAAATGGGAATTAAGGCCGATTTTTGAGTGATATTTTTTTTGCGAATACAATACTTCCTTTTTTGTAAAAGTAACAAAACTTGAATTAATTACGAAACTCCTATCTAGGCCTAGGTATTTAAAAAGTAAATTAAGTACACTACTGGTCATCAAAATTGCTACACCAAGAAGAAATTGCCACAATAAAGCTAAAATCTTGCACAGGTGATAGCAAAATTGACATTAGAAAGTGATTACAAAATGAAAGCAAATTGATCATTTGTTGTTGGAAAAATCTCAAATGAATGGAGGTTTAAGTACTCTGGTAAGCCCATTGGGAAGGAATAGATGGAGAGGTGCAACCCTACTATCCCGATACGGCAACAGTACCATGTGACTTGGGGAGAAATTTCGAGTTGACCGTAATCGCTGAAGAAGTTTTCATTAGCTGAAGCCATGCATGATAACAACCTTTAACTGTAGAAGGGAAAAATTAGATTTATAGTAATAGTGCAGTGTTCTAGCATTGTAAACTGTGAGGAAAAAGCCACACCAGGAGGTCCAGTACCTTTTCCCTAGCATGTACGAATGTTTTTTACTTCTAAATAAAGAAAAAATAACATTTATGTGCATTCAATGAGTACATATTCCACAGTTGCCTATAATTTTTAAATTATTGTACTTATTTTACCAATAAAAGTTATAAAACATTGTATATCTTGAGTGCAAATAACATTTTAGTTCCATAAAAACACTTTTTACTTAACTAGTAATTATTTTAACGGCTCTCAAGCATTTTGTGTACATTTGCTTTGGTGGCGAGTATCTTCTCACCAAGCTCCTGTGAACAGCAGATGCGCAAGAATAAAGATTTGCTATTTTTATGCTTCAATTTAAATACTAAAGTATGCCTGCGTATGAAATCATTTCAAAACACTGATTACAATACATATGAATCCATAAGTTTTCAGTCAACAACAGAACACTTTAAACTATTTGTACATGCCCGTCATTTTAGGGAATAAACATCAAAATACATGAAAAATGCAATTACATTATATTTTAAAATTCGGAAAGAAGTGGAGAGAGGGAATTTGAATGATAGGCTCCTGAATTTGTATCCAGAGTTGCTCTGATTTGTAGCGCCCCGACTTCATAATAAGCGCCGTCTGAAATATACGTATTTAATGCCAAAAGAGCGATTACGTGCCAAAACGCGACAACTTTCCAGCCAAACAAGTCACCTGACCTGGGAAACATTGGATCCCAAGCTTATTTCACTGAGACATTTGCTATGGCTCCCTCCATTAGTATTCCTTCTCAATGGGTAAGCCACCTCTAGCATGAATGTACGATGTACAAAGCGATACAATCAGGCATTGAGGCGTAACTGCCTCCTACTATATCCTACGTCATCTCGTAGCACAGTTGCTATAAACGTGCCACTCATTCGATCATGTGTTAGCACTCACGACGGGGCTCCCAGGAGTCATTTTTAAAGATGACAATGCTTGGACACACACAGCAAGGGTGTCAAGGGACTTCCTCTTACATATTATCACTTTTGCTGGTCTGCGCAATGCACTGATTTGTGTTAAAATCGAGCATATCTGGGATCACTTGAGTCGGTAAATTGGACAGCCTGTCAGTTTGATCGCATTAGTGGGGTGTTTACAGCAACTGTGGTACCAGAGGACATAGGACATCATACGAAACTGCTGTACCTCAATGCTCGACCGTATCGACTCTTACATTCACATTAGAGGTGTCGCAACCGGGTACTTGAACCTTCATTCATGTGGGATTTTTCCAGTAATAAATGATCATTTTGCTTTCATTTTGTAATCGTTTTCTAGTGTCAATGTTGCTATCACGTGTGCAAAATTTTGTTTCATTCTGACTACTCCTTTTTTGGTGTAGCAATTTTAATGGGCAGAAGTGTACTATATTTGTAACTATTAATCAAAGTCTTACATCTCATAATTATCACTAAATATAATTTTTTTGGCAACAAATAGTTGATGAAAATGTAAAAAAAGAATGTAAAAAAATGCATTCAAAACACAACAGTGGAAAAATATAGAAAAATTTAAAAAATAGAAAATGTCATCAACAAAAATATTTTAGAATTATGTTATTACTTAGGTTTATTCAATAATTGAATTAACTGACATGGCTTCCAACATTTTCAGACAGCCAAAATTAATGAAAATAATTTTTGAATTTGAGTAGTCATGATAATTCTTGATATTTGTGTAATTTTGTCAGAGCATTAGGATTTTTTGATTTATGTATTCAATCTGTGTTATAAACATCCTTAACCAATATTAAGTTTCAAAAAATTAAGAAAAACGGATAAAAATATACTCATTAATTTCTATGAGTGGCTTGAACTCAAATTAGAAAGGGTTCTAAGAAGGGTAACTAGACTTAATATGTATACAGGGGTGCAAGTGACCAAGTGTGGTTTGGGAGCAGCTTGGGAGCAGGAAAAATTCCATTTGGGAGCAACAGAATCGTGTTTGGGAGCAGGCTCGAATAATACACATAATACCTCTCATAAGCACACATTTATGGTAATTTAAATATTTTCATTTTAACTAAGCATTAACGTTCTAAATTTCAATAGTTATAGTTTTAAAATACTAAAAGATGTTATTGCAATAGGTGAAAAGCAAAATGCTTCGCAGTTCGATACTTCAATTTTAGGAAAAATAATATTGAAATTGCAACATTTGTTCAAACTTGGAACAAAATTATTAGGGTTGAATAAAATTAAAAAGACTAGTTAACACACAAAAAAAGGATTTTAATTGATTAGCAATATTCCATACGCATGTTTTTCAGACATTCAAATTATAACCATAATAAAATGAAACATTTCTAGAAAAAGAGCTCAGATTGCAAAGTTATTACAAAAATGGAAAGAGAATATAAAACAAAAGTACTACTTTTTGAGTTTTTTAGGCGGATTCATTGCAAGTTGCTTTCGAACATTTTCCAACTCTGCTAAATTTGCAGTAATTCTAGATTTAGCTTCGGTTAAAAGAATTTGTCCACCTTCTATTATAGACATATCTTTTTTTTTCTACCCCATCCTGAATATTTTTTTCTGCACTGGCCAACAGTTCTTGTGAAGCTTTTAATTTCTGTTTAATTTTATTCTCAGCTTCTTGCAGTTCTGTGACCGAGTTCTCAGTTTCACGACAGCGTTTCTCACCTTCATTTTCTTTCTGAACTCTTGTTGTATAGTTTTTGTAAGCTGCACGTGCGGCTTTGATAATGTCCCTATTAACTTTAAATTTTTCTATTCCGCCTATCCTAGTGATATAAGAATTAATTTGCCTCAAACCATTTACACTATAGCAATTTAAAGTTCCTCTGTTGTCAAGAAGCTTTTTGTTCGTGCTAAAGCCTCTTTCAATATCTGCACTACCATGAGGCACACATAAAAAAGCTTGGAAAAGCTTAGTTACAAAAGGGTATTTTTTATTACCCAAATTGTCTTTTTTATCAAAAAACTTTTTCCAATATACATCAATTGGTATGTAATTATTGCTATTGCTTGACTCTGTAAGAATCTGGATACTTGACTCTTCTTCAGGTTCAGCTTGAATACGTATCCACTCATCTTTTAACAAAGAAACCTCTTCAGGCTTTACAATTGAAGTATTTGAAGCCAAGTATTTTATAGACAGAATGGATGTCTCTTCCATTTTCATTACTGGATGTAAAACTTGCAAATGAAACAATAACCTGTTGTCAAGTGGCAGGGTTTTAAGCAATTTCTTTGTGCACGCTAGATAAAAAGATCTGGCACCCAGATAAAATGATTTCTTTTCTGTATCAGATAATGATGCCATTGCCTTTTGGGTGTCCAAACCGATGTCGATCGCTGAAGCAGTCTTCCAATATTCAGCTTTGCTGACATCTAATACCTTCAAGTCGGTTCCTGGCAAATTCTGGAAGAACGAATTAGTCAGAAAGCGCCCTAATAAGGTCTTCACTAAAGATACCATCTCATCATACAGAATATGGATAAGAGGGGCTTCTGTCTGGAAAAGACCCACAAACCTATTGAGAATGTCTGAAACATTTCTCAAAAAGAGGGCTTTTGGTAATAGCGATTTGTCATGTAAAGCTTGTTTAATTAGCTTACAGCGAGCTCCATCTCTACTCTTTGAGCTTAGACCTTTTCGAAAGAAAGTGTTGATCAACTCAAACATATCAATGAAGCGGATCAGTGATGTCTCTAAAGTAAGCCAACGACTACTAACATGTCGAACAAGAACTCTGTCCGCCACACTTAACTGCTCTTGCAGCTCTTTCAGATCGGCACTTTTGGCAGACGAATGTTTAAAAAAATAATACAAGTCAACAATTAATAGTTCTACATCGCCCCCAAAAACAGTTAAAGCTTTTGAAAAGCTGTTGTGGACCTTGTGAAGATTACAAGTCGAAACATCCAATATTTGAGGAATTTGGGCCTTCACTTTTGCGACCAAACTTTTCATCACATTCGGGCCATCACTAAAAAAACATAGCAGCTTTTCATTTGGTAATTGATCAAAAACTTCCCTTACGCACTGAAACATAACATCGGCAGTTCCGTGGCCTATATGGAAACTTTGCAAGTGCTGCGCAATTACTCGTTCACTTATATTGCTGTAAAAACGAACAAAAACATCCATCTGCTGCAAGCGTTTCTCTGGTAAAGGTGTTTCATCTACTATAATGGAATAGTACGATCCAGAGCTTCTAATCTCATTTAAAAGTTGGTCTTTAAAATAAGGACCGAGACCATCTGAAATTAAATAAGAAGCTTTGGTTCTGGAGCAAGTAAAGTCCTTAGCTATCTTAGAATCCGTAAACATTTGAGGAAACAGCATTGTGGCTGTGTCAGAAAAGGTATATGGTATGCCTTTATCAGCTAAGGAAACAACAAACTGTATTTCAGCAGCTGAAACTTTTTCACTGTGACTCATTTCACACTCTATTCCTCTTGAATTAGTGTAGTTGATTCTTGTTTGCGTTGTTTTTTTCAGTACACCATCCTTGTCACGGTGCTTTTCGCGCTCAGTAACATGCCGAGCGGTTTTTGAGTGTCGTTTGACTGCTGCAGATCCATGATGTTTGCAGGAAATTGCGACATTGCAAAATGTACAAATGGCCTCATCAGGTTTGTAACCGCTCACACACCATATTGATATTAAATCTCCATTCATGTCACATTCTTTTAATACATCTGGATTGAATTTACTGCTTCGTCCACCATCTGAAAAAAAAATTCATGAGTTTTGATGCGGAAACACTATTAAAAAAAATTTAATTGCGCAGTGAAAAAAAAAAGCCACTGATAGCAAACGTTCATACAACTATTCATTAACAATTATTCATTAAAAACATAAGGGGTCTGTCCAGGATTTTTCACAGGGTCCGTTTTTTCGAAAATCAAATAATTTTTTGAAAAATAATCAAAAAATTAGAATTTAATTATCTTTGCAAAAAAAAAAAAAAAAATGTAGAAGCAAACTTTCAAAATTTCAAGAAATAAGCGCAAACTGCATCATTGAAATATTTAGTTGAGTTTGTTCCTCTTTTCTGTTGAAGATATCATTTTTGAGGATTTTCCTAGTATTTAAAACTTAACTGATAATTATTATTTTTTATTTTTTACTGTTGTTATTTAATTTGAGAGGGGAGGAAAATGCTTGCATAGTCTTTTCACAAAAGTTTATAATAACATCTCTGCAAAACAGTTATGACAAAACAAACAGGAAAAATTACTTAAAACAAAACTGACTTTCATCTGCGAATGAAACAAACAAGCCTTATATTTATTTGGTAGCAGGGATACCCCTTCCTAAGAGCAAGGGCGCACCCCCCTAAATATCGCGAATGTCTCCCCCCACCCAAAAAAAGAAAAAAATACCCGTCAAAACAACCAAACTGAACAACGGCGCAGTCAATGGCCAGGTGCGCACCCTTGTTTGGCAATATTAGTAATTAATGGCTTGCAGAAGAATCGAAACTGCCGATTTTTTTGAGCAATCACGATTGCTTATTGTTCTCACTTGACTGCTTTGATGTGCTATCGTTTCATTTTCCCACCAGCACCCTCTGCTGCATCACCGTCGACCGGCTCCTCACGACGCTGCTCCTATAGCGAAAACAGTCTCCAGGTTGGCACATATCCTACACACACAGACACACATGCCTATATACACACACACGAACGCTGACACACACAGCACTACATACCCAACACGCACACACATGCATACATACACACACGCACCCACTCACATGCGCATTCATACACACACACGCACGTGATTGCGAAAAACATAATTTGTATTCAAGATGCCAAAAATTCAAATTAATATCTATTTATTTTTATTTTTTTGCAAAATTAACAGATCCTAGATAAACTGATACCAACAACTTAAAAAAAAGGTTCAAAAACTATCGATTTATCGACAGAAATATGCTATATATGCCGTTGGTTTCAGATTTGCTCATTGAATAAACAATTTGTGAAAATTCGTTAACGGACCCAAATTTCCTCTGGCCAAACCCCTGAATATGCAAATTGTACTTACTTTTAGATGCCATATTTCTTCATCTACCTTATTCGAGTCGAGCACTTCCACCACACTGCTTCCTGCCACTTGCCACTTTCCTTTTCCTTCCGCGCTTCCTGCTTATTGTTTGATGACTGTGACGTCACATCCACGAGCGGTCGAGCTCGGAGCAACTGTGTCCACTATACTTCCGCAATGTCTACCCGAGGCGCAAAATCGACTCATCCAAACCTGAATGTTTGCTCCTTTGGCCTTGGTGACGTCACTTACCGAAAGCGCGCTTTAAGACCGGACGAAATGCTACTGATTGTAACCATAGCAACCGCAGAGCACGATCGCTGACGGTTTTCCCTAGAAAATAAATAATTCGGCGCAGTCGGGCGCAATTTTGGTAAAAAATTGCGTTTGGGAGCAGGATGGCGCAAGATTCCACTTCGAGCGCAGCTCGGCGCAATTGGCGCAGCACTTGTACCCCTGTGTATAGCAAGGAGCAAAGAAGAGTCAGAAGAGACATGATTCAGTTGTTTAAATTTATCAAAATGAAAGATGTTAATGGGTAAAATGATTGCATAGAAAGCAGGACGAGGGGTCATTGTTTTCAGCTATTCAAATCTCAGGCTGACCTGGAAGTTAGAAAAAACAACTTCTTTAGTACGGTCATTGGCACTTGGAACAGCTTACCGGAAGTGGCCGTAATGAGCTTTAAGAGGGTCATTGATCTTCGTTGAGGAATAATAAATTGACTACGACCAGCCCAGCTGAGCCCAGAGTTTGTTACTGGTTGTCTAATTTGTATTTATAAATTTATAAATGCAACTAAATTGAAAATTTTGAGTGGGCATAGTAAAATAACGATGTTATAAGTCCGCTACAACCATAATGTAAAACGTTATAAACTTCGAAAATAATGGTAAATGCAAAATTTGTGATGTCCAAGAGAAAGAATTAAATTGTAAGCAAAATCGGGGGAAGTTTTACATAAGAGGTTTACAGGAGAGAAGCAACAGACTATTTCTCCACAGACGCAATATTAAAGATCCCCACTAAATCGAATAATTTTCTTGGGTAATCAAATATTTTTTAGCTTTGGCAAATACTTTTGCTGAGAAGAATTTGAATAAAGTAGAAATACCGGCATCAAAATATATTTTTCCCCTCACAACGGGCAAAAGAAACATTTATATTCCCTTAAAACATTTCCACTATTCTACTGAACTTCTTTTGTCATTGACATTACATTAAAAAAAATAGATAGTGGCATCGATAGTTAAATTAAATAACATAAAGAAATATACACATTTTAGAGGGTAATAAATTGATAAATATCAAACGTAAAACATGGTTTGAAAAGAAGGGGAAGTTAGAATAGTATTTTCAAGAGACCTTGAGCAAGCAACCCACTGTTAAGGACTGTTATGGTGTTCCACAAAAAATTATGTGGAATAAAGGTGCCAAAAAAAACCTTTAACAACTGAAGTTATAAGTTACTTTTTATAATATTCATATGTACTATAGACGCTGCTTAATGTGATCACAGTTAATGTTATCATTCGCTTAATGTTATCGTAATTGCGAAGTCCCGGAACGCCTGTATATTAATATGTATTAAAAAAGTCGGATATTGTAATCAGTGTCTTCGTTTATTGTTACCACTTTTTCATAAATTTTAAAAAATTTCATAGCTTTTATTCCTCAATCAGAAAAAAAAAGATTAACTCTGACAAGGTTAACTTTGTGTGTGGCATTTTGTGGTTTTCACGGAGTAGGAAGAAGGAGAGAAATGTCCTACGGGTTTGCTAGTGTAAAAGTGGCAACGATTGTTGACTTTTTCCAGAGGGCGCTGTCGGCGAACCGCTCCCGTCAACCACAGCTGATCAATGTAAATGATGCTAAGTTTCTCATTTTTTTAGAGGCAGCTATTAAAGCAAAAAAAGAAATATACTACTGGAAATTGGTTGTAATAAGGGGCTAATATAGTGGACGACGTCCACAGGAAGTTTGCACAGTATTTTGATGAAAAAATTAATTTTATTTTTCATCACCAACTTGCCGAATTCGTCTGCTATTAATATTGCTCAGTGAGATGTTTTATTTATTATGAGTTGGAATTTTTCTATTCCTGTAAATAATTGACAAAATGAGAATGTAGTACTACAATTATTTACATAAATACATTTTTTAAAATCAGTTGTAAATTTCGTGACATGTTTCGAGAACTAATTAAAGTGAAATAATTTTTTGCTTTCACGACATTAACAGATAAAATTATGTTAATAGTCAAAAACAAACTATTTACTTAACTTCAAGCTGATATTGCTTATAAAAATTGTATTCATGTATTTACTCACTGCTTAGACATAATTATTATCATTGTTTTTTATTGTTATTGAATTTTTTTCTACAACCAAATCGAAAAAAAAAATCGGAAAATCTTTTTTATTCAAAAAATACATGTACAATAAGAGTAAATTTTAATTTTTGAAAACTTGATTAATTTCAACCAGTGGCGCACACAGGAATTTTACAAGGGGAGGGTCCAGAATTAAAAGTCCCATTTTCATATACTTCCCCAATATGCCGTCAAATATATTCACTTGATTTTATAGATTCTCAAGAACAAAAAACACTAAAAATTAAATCATTGAATGAATAATTAGAACTAATTAATTAAAAAATATTAATAACAGGCACTAAATTAAATCACTCAAAAGCACAAGAATTTAAGCTTTTACTTTTCTTATTATTCAAAAATGAAAACAGCGAAGCAAATTCAGTTATAAGAAGCACCAAGTCTGAAGACCAAGAAAAATATCATTTTAATCTGTAATTGTAAAATTAAAAACCTGATTATTACAGTGTACCTATTCATTTACAAACGCCAGTCTGTCTCTTACAAAATATCGTAGAATAAAATCTAGTTTTCTAGTTCGTTTTTTGTAATAGGAGAACTGCACATTTAAAAAAAAATCTTTCAACAAGAGGATTTTATTTTCCCTTATAAGAACTGAAATTATTATTAACTTAGTTTGGAATTATTTTACGTATAAAATACATAGAATCATAATCAATCGAAAAAAAAGGCAAGAGCTATGGGAGCTCCCTTGTGTGCACCACTGATTTCAACAGAAAATGCCACAAATATCTCGAAAAAGCGTTCTAAGGTAAAAAAATTTTAATGAATAAGGTTTCTCGTTTTTTTTTCCATTTGGTTGTCAAAATAAATGCAATAATAATAAAAAGCAATGATAATAATTATGTCTAAGCAGTGAGTAAATACATGAATAAAATTTGTATAATCAATATCAGCTTGAAGTTAAGTAAATAGAACATTAACATTTATTTTTATCTGTTAAAGGTCGTGAAAGCAAAAAATTATTTAACTTTAATTAGTTCTCGAAACATGTCACGAAATTTACAACTAATTTTAAAAAATGTATTTACGTAAATAATTGTACTACATTCTCATTTTGTCAATTATTTACAGGAATAGAAAAATTCCAACTCGTAATAAATGAAACATCGCACTGCGCAATATTAATAGCAGACGAATTCGGCAAGTTGGTGATGAAAAATAAAACGGCATCGAAAATTTCTCAATGGCATTTTCAACATGTTTGTGGTAGAGGGCCCTGAAATCCATTCCTTAACATTACTACCAAACATAGTCTGAACTAGCGTCTCTAAAGAGACCCCCAATCCCACCTTCTATCACTTAACGTATTCAAAAACAAACTAAAATTGCATTTTTCAATAATCAGTTTTGAAGGACTTTGGGGGAACTTTGGGAACCCCGGATCTCTCTTTTTTTCAACCTAATCACTATAGCTCAAAATTTCGTTTTTTGATGGTTCCGTGGAGCCACCAAACTGTTCCTGCCTAAACTAGCCTGAAATTGACATTAGTTTCAAAAAACAATTCTTGAGGGCACACTGAATCCCCACCCGCTCTTTGTTCTATCGTTATCAAACAATGCCTAAAATATGATTTTGGGACTTCAATTTCAAAAAAATTCTGGATGGCTTATGTAAATTTTCACAGCGCTAGGACATCCGGCATCCCCCATCAATCGCTGAGATGAGATGGAGAAAAGTCTTAAGTTGTATTTTTCAGATATTAATATCGAAAAATATTCAGAAAGATCCATTGAAACTTCCCGATTTCCTTAACGTCACTAAAGATAGCACAAAATTGTGCTTTTTAGAGCCCCAAAATCCTTCCTTCACAAAAATAGCTTAAAATTGATTTTAATTCCTTCCCGTTTCCCCTATCAAAATACCTTAAAATTGATTTTAATTCCTTCCCGTTTCCCCTATCGTGTCCAAATCTAGCCAAAAATGTATTTTTGAAACAATAGTGCCGATAAATTAACTGTGGAAAGATGCCAGACCCCCTAACGTTACTAAAGACAGTCTAAATTTGGGTTTTAAGTTTCAATTTCGAAAACTTTTGATAGGAAACGACCAAATCTTCCTCCCTCCAGCAATTTCGACAGAGATAACCGAAGTTGCGTGTTTAAAACTACTGTTTTAGAAAATTTTCGGGAAGAGCGCCGATCCTTCCTAAACTAAGGTCACAAAAAATAGCTGCAATTTGACATCAATTTTGAAAGAATTTCAGGGAAGAACTCCAACATTACTTTCCCCTCAACTCTCGAAAAATTTCTTAAAATTGCAACTTTTGACGTCAATATTGAAAATTTCTCCAAGGACCTTGAATGTTCCCGACGCTTTTGTCCTGGCAACCAAACACAACCAAAGATTAATTACAGTCATTTTTCATGCGTCAATTTCGTATATTTTTTGGGGGCGATCCCCCCTTCCCTCTGATGTCACCAAAGACAGACTATAAAATGAGTTTTTACGACTAGTAAAGTTCGGTACCTATTACTTTCTTCAAAGATATAAATTGTACCTAAGGAGTTTCTAACTTTTTACATAAATTCATCCTTCTGCTTTTTTTTTTTTTTTAATTAGAACTTGATACAGAAATTTGAAGAAAGATTTATATATGGGGGTTAAGTATTAGTCAAAACATGCAAATTGCTCTTCAGGGATGGCACTTTAGGTCTTTGCACACAGGCGGCCAACACCCTAAGATCGGCCCTGAAGTTCAAGTAAGGTGGGATTTAGTCTAAAACTGCCTACTAACTCCAAATTGTCCAGTACAGAAAATGGAATTAACTCCTTAACCAGTGTTAATAAGGAAGATGCGATTGTCCCACACAGGGTGATCAACATTATACAACTGTCACTTGAAAATAGATGCTATATTTGCTAAAATGACTGGACCTCAAAGCCAGACTAACTTAAGTCACATAATCACTACTTTATACAGGAAAACGGAAAAAATCGCTTGGTGCATACAAAAGACTAGACTCACACTCTTTTAACACATGCAAATCGTTACGAAGCTTTTTATCTTCCTTTTCAAATTGTTTACATATATTGCTCAATGCTATTTTCGGACTTGCGCTAGTCTGGCTCTGAGGAACGGATCATTCAGACAAGAGAGCTTGGGCTGCAGAAAAAAAAAATAGCGTTTGGTTTTTATTTTTTAAAAACTTCCCACCCTCTCTCTCATCCTTTTGATGAAAACATAATCACCAGAGATTGAAAACAACTTTCAACATCAGCCTCAGCGCATGACAGCCTGTAAAAAGTATTAGCATAATAGACGTAATTATTTAGAAAAAACGTAATCAAAGTTTACTTGTCTTGATGGGTGCGAAAAGATGCCGAACAAATGAGAAGTTCAGTCAACACACTTTTGATTCCGACGACGTGTCAAACAAATGTGATTCCAAAGCAGAATTCCAGTCTGCGATTATCAATCACTCCGGATTACGAGAAGGAAGTTATGAAATATACAAGAACCACTTCCTAACATTTATAACTATCAAACTCATAATTTTTTTTTCAAAATAAAGACGCTAAACCTAAATGCGAACCTTCTTCATCTTCACTAATAACGGTTGCAAGTAAACAGTTTAGAACTAGATATTTGTAAGAGCGAGAGCAAAGACTGCATGGAGGAAGTACACTGATTGATTTTAGCTGGAGTAGTATCTATAGCAACTATAGGTAGCGCTATAAATCAGATAAAATCGAAACCAGATTGTCTGTCACATTGTTCCGCTACGATATTAAGCATTACTTGTCTAAGTTTTCTTAGTAGTATTCTTGCCTTGTTTTCACATTTTGCGCTTGGTTTGTGAGGATATGGTTATTCTTAATGTATTAAGTATTCATAAACTGTAGATTTATTGTTTTTTTCTTATATTTTGATTTGTAGTATTGATATTTATTGCACGTCCATTCTTTGACTCTTTACTGTTTACAATCATTTCATTTGTTCTTCCATTTTTAATTTTAACTTTGACCTATTGTCTACTATCTTCCCTTTGTCATTGTTGTTGTTTGTTTTTACACAGGAAGATTGCATATTATTATTTTCACTGATTGATCTATTTGTTTTCGTGCAGGTAAATACCAAGTTTCCTTTTAAAATATAGCTAGAATATACTTGTATCATAACAGATAGTAATAATTTAGCAATATACACTACTCAGTGTCAGTTTTCCGAGTGCTTTATGTTGCAAAAATTAACGTATCTCACATTGTCACACTTGGGGGATCGTGAGTAGTATAAGTGACAAGTTTTCTTATGACGGTCTAGGAAAGATTGGGCGCCGTCGGCGCCCAAAGTGCTCGCGCCTAGTCTTCCCATTTCGTTCTTATGATGCCTTTGTCAGATTTATCACAAAGAAATTTTTACCCTTTACCCAGGTCCGTCATTTGGGGGTCAGGTGACCCTTCTGGCATTGAAAAACTAGTCTTTTTGCATATAAGTAGGCATTGCCTTCTATTCACAGATCTATGACTTTAATAAAGCAGGCGTTTAATCGTCACGCAGCATGGTTTCTTCGTTCATTGATCAAATATGGCGTTGGCAAACAAGGTTGGAGTAAAGCAGACGTTTGGTGCAAAACCGAAAAAAAGAGGGATATAATTAGATTTAAAAAAATACTGAAATACTTTAAGAATATTTACTAATAGAAGTGAAGAGGCTGGAAGAAATTTTGGAGTAAACTGGGCTTTTAGGAAAATGAACTTGTTTTTTGAATTTTTGTGGATTGGAAGAAAAAAAATTGTTTTTTGGATTAAACTGGGTTTATTTGGTTTTAAACACTATTTGTAAGAAGAACGATTTTATTTTTGGAAATTCATGAATATTTAATGATTAAATTGTTACTGAATAACTAATATTTACATTTGTAGTTACTTGATGATTAAAAAAAAATTAAAAGTAAAATCTCGTAATTTCATTTCCCTATAAGTAGCGCTTTCTATAGGAGAAATATTGTTTGAAAATCATTAACTTCTAAAAGAGTACCATAAATTTAGTAAATAGACCTTGGCACAAATGAGTAATCAAATAAATAATTTACTGTGAGAGGTTGGACATCAATTTAAATGACCAAGAATAAAATCTTGTAAATCAGTTTCCTCATAATTGTAGATTTTTTCTATGATAAAAATATAAGCAAAAGTAAAATTAAAATCAAATATTCTAAGCATAGTGTTGTATCCTTCCTTATTCATCTTAGTTGGAAGGTGGTGCGTGGGTTTACTTAAGTAACGAACATCGAAACCGCTTACGAACAACACATACTTTACTGGCACAAGCACACCAAAATTACATACATCTTCACCAACGGTGGAAAGCACTATTCATTCTCAGTTACAGTTAGATCTCGATCCAGTTTACATTCTCATACAGTCACAGTTAAAGTTAATAGCATTAAGACACTACATCCCTCCCCCCAAAGTCCTTATAACTACAGATCAAGTCTCTTTGGAGGCTTTCCGATTCGAGTTGACCGTCGAAGCACTGGAGTTAGTTCAGCAGCTGGCAAGGGCTTAGGATCTGGAGCAGCTGTAGGCATTATTGTCTTTCTGGATGGACTTTTTGGATCGGGGTACACCACAGGTGAGTTTGGACAAACATTGGAGCTAGCGGGTTCATCAGAATCTCGGGAAGCCTCGCAAACGGACTCCCTATTTGGCTCGGATTGAACCGTGGACGATTCCTGTACCCTGTATCTAGGGACTGTACTCTGTGACGTCTCGGACTCGGATACTGCAGTGTTGCGTATCTGGTCGATGTGTCTCTTCCATAACTGTCCGTTAACATCTATGGTGTAATGCAGGTGACCATCTCTACTGACGACTGTACCAAATTTCCACCTTCTATCTCCTTGGCGATAATTCCGTACAGCGACTCGATCACCGGTATTGAAAAATCGATCTCTGAAACAAATATCTTTTTTTCGTCTTAGATCTATCTGGTGTCGAACATCGGGTATGAGCAGATCAATTAATGTCCTTATCTCTCTCTTCATAAACATGAATGATGGGCTTTGTTGGGTAGTCATGTTTGGAGCTTTGCGATATTGCATTAAAAACGTGTTTATTTTTTGACGAAGGGAACCTGGGAAGTCAGACATCGCCCTTAGCGATTGTTTAACGGTATATACATACCTCTCTGCCTGACCATTACTAGATGGCTTATAAGGAGCACAAGTTTTATGTACAATACCATTGCATTTCAGGAATTTTTCAAACTCTTCTGATTTAAGCTGCGGTCCATTATCACTGACAAGGGTAATGGGTAACCCATATCTCGAAAAACACTCTCTTAGGCATTCGTTGGTGTTTGCAGAAGTAATTTTCTTCATAGGAAATACTTCAAGCCATTTGGAGTACGCGTCCACTACGATAAATAACATGTGTTCGAAAATTGGGCCAGCAAAATCTATATGAATTCTCTCCCAGGGTGCACTTGGATATTCCCAGTAGTGTGTTTTAACTTTTGGGGGATCAGCTTTATGCTTTGCACATTCTGTGCAGCTTCTTACCATCTCTTCAATATCCTTATCAATATTCTTCCAATAGATGTATGAGCGGGCTATACCCTTCATTTTCACCATACCCAGATGGCCTGTGTGGAAATCTTCAAGTACTCTTCTTTTGTAGCATTTTGGAATGCACACCCTGGATCCACGTAAGATGCATTCATCTTCTACAGCAAACTGGGCAGTGTCATCTCCCTTCCCTCTTACATGTTTCCCTGATTTTAAGGCATGATAGATGGGCTTTAGCTCTTCATCAAGCTTGGATTCTCTAGCAAGATCCTTTGAAGTAATTGGCAAAGTCTCAATTTGGCACATTTGAAACATAGATATTTCATCTCTCAGATCTAAATCTTCTGATTTTAAAGGAAGTCGTGATAAGAAGTCTGCATTACCATGCTCAGCAGTGTTCCGATATATAATGTCAAATTGGTACGCTTGTAAAAATAATGCATAATGCAATAATCTTGTTGCTGACAATACAGGAAGACCTTTTTTGCAACTAAATATGGCAACAAGAGGTTTATGATCAGTGACCAGAGTAAATCTTCTACCTTTTAAGTATAAATAAAATTTTTTTATTCCCCAAATAATTCCCAAGGCTTCCTTATCTATTTGAGAAAATCGCTGCTCCGTTGGGGTCAATGTTCGAGATGCAAATGCAATAGGATGTTCAGATCCGTCGGGAAATTGGTGCGCAAGGACGGCGCCTAAGCCAACAGGTGAAGCATCTGTTGACAAGATAACTGGTAAGCTAGGTTCGTAATGAGCAAGGACTCTGTCCGAACATATTTCTTTCTTGATTTTATCGAATGCTTCAGAACATTCCGCATCCCAAATCCATTGAACCCCCTTACGGGTCAATTGATGCAACGGATATGCCAATGTTGCAATATCTTTCGAGAATCGACCATAAAAATTTACAAGTCCCATAAACGACTGAATCTCTTGAACATTTTGGGGAGTTTTTGCCTTCATAATAGCTAAAATTTTGTCATCTGTTTTTGACAAGCCCTGAGCATTGATTTTGAACCCGAGGAATTGTATTTCACTTTGAAAAAATTTGCTTTTTTTATTATTTAACTTCAGGCCATGTAACCGACATCTTTCAAAGAATTTTTCTAACTTTTGGCAATGGGTTTCTATATTGGGCGTAGCAATGCGAGCATCATCAAAAAATACTTCTACCCCATCTAAATCCTCAAATACAGATTCAATGTAGCGCTGCCATACCGCTGGTGCGGCATTCACCCCATACATTAAACGTTTACAAATGTAGAGGCCTTTGTGAGTGCTTATTGTGAGGAGTTTTTGACTATCTTCGTGCATTTCCATCTGCAGATAAGCTTGACTAAAGTCAATTTTAGAAAAAACTCTACCCCCACTGAGTGATGAAAAAATTTCCTCTACTCGCGGCAAGGGGTATTGCTGGACTTTAAGATTTTTATTCAGCGTGACTGAATAATCAGCACATAATCGTATGCTGCCATCTGCCTTAACAATTGGTACTATTGGGGTCGCCCAGTCACTTGTTTCTGTTTTTTCTATAATGCCTTCCCTCTCAAGTCTATCGATTTCTTCTTCAACTTTATTCTTAAGAGCGAAAGGTACAACGCGTTGTCTGCAAAAAATAGGTTTTGCATCCGGCTGCAGCTCTAATTTGCATTTATAATTCTTTATTTTCCCAACACTCGAATTATCGAAAATATCTGCATACTTGTTAAAAAGTAATTTTAAACGATCATTTTCAGCTCCAGTTGTTTTGACATGTTTGATGCCTGCCCAGTCAATATTAATTTTGTGTAACCATTCTCGACCAAAGATCGTGTCTAAATCTTGTTCTACTAGGTAAAGATTTAATTCCTGTTGCTGATTATGATATTTAACATCTACTGTTACGTATCCCAGAGGTACAAGAGAATTTCCATTGTACGTCTTAAAAACTAAATTAGTAGGAGAAAGTTCCTTTCCAGAAATTTTCCGGAATTTTTTTATGCTCATGACTGATACAGTTCCCCCTGTGTCCAGTTCCATCTGCACTGGTGTATCATCAATGGAAACCGAAATCATTATTGGAGGTTGTTTTGGTTCCTCCTTTAAGTTTGACTTTAGTGTCACTTCGTACATGGGTACGCTATTTATATTGTTTTCCCCCACTTGCTTCTGTTTTACAAAATTCTTTTTGGTTTTGGGTGTTCTCTGGGCAGCAAAACAAGCTACTTTAATATGCCCTATTTTCCCACAAAAAAGACATTTTGCAGTCTTAAATTTGCATAAATTCGGAGAATGATCCTTCGAAAGGCATCTATAGCACGGTTTTTCAGTTTTCACTGCCGAGTTTTGAACTTTCGTTTTGTTTACGGGCTGTTTCGTATAACTTTTAATTGAATGTATTACGTTCAATTTCGTACCAATAATAGCATTTGAGCTTTGAGAAGCTTTTTCCATAGCCGAAGCAATAGCTAATGTTTTAGATAATTCCAAATCATCTTCTTCGAACAGTCTATCTAAGGTGGTTCTATCCCGTAACCCACTTACGAAAACGTCTCGGAGCATTGTATTTAACATGTTTTTATCATAATTACAAGGTACCGCTAGCGATCTTAATTCCGCTATGTAAGCACTTATGCTTTCCCCTTCCTGTTGTTTTCTGTTTAAGAACATATGTCTGCTTGGAATTATGAGCGGTTTAGGATTTAGATGTTCCTTAAGAATATCAATAAGAGTATCGAAATCTTTTTCAGCAGGATTTTCTGGAGCAAGCAAATTTTTTAGCAAATTATACAACTTAGCCGATAGGCTAGAAATCAAGGTTTTACCTCTTTTAATTTCCGCAACATTCTGAATATCTAAAAATGCTTTAAAGCGCTCAATAAATGAATCAAATGATTCTGACGTTTCGTCATATTTATCAAACTGAACACCAGTTACTTTCGATTTTGAATCTGGTTGTTCTTTCGTTTGTAAAGCTTCCATAAGCATTTTATTTTGCTCAATTAATTGCTGAACTAGTTGCTCCATGAAAGATTTTTCTCAATTAGAAATATATCAGAATTAATAATTCCTACCTTGAGCTGTCTTCAGTTTAATAAACCTAATCCTTACTTGATTTCGCACTCTTTATACTCTCAAACATCATCGCCAGTTGTTGTATCCTTCCTTATTCATCTTAGTTGGAAGGTGGTGCGTGGGTTTACTTAAGTAACGAACATCGAAACCGCTTACGAACAACACATACTTTACTGGCACAAGCACACCAAAATTACATACATCTTCACCAACGGTGGAAAGCACTATTCATTCTCAGTTACAGTTAGATCTCGATCCAGTTTACATTCTCATACAGTCACAGTTAAAGTTAATAGCATTAAGACACTACACATAGAAAGTATTTTGCAGACTTACAAATGAACCACAAGTCTGATGTACATTACACAACTTTAAAAATCAAAAAATTAACAGATATTTAGTTTAAAGAGTAAAAAAAGTTACAGGTCATGTAATAATTTACGTAAATGTATCAATGAAAAAACTTACAGAGATAGGGCATATATTCTTTAAGAAAATCACAATGTTTTTTATTGCAGACATTATTTCTTCTGGTTTAATGCATTTATGAATACAATTTCTATTTTAAAACAACAAGTTCTGAAGATTTTTTCCAATCCTCATTTATTCCGTATTTTTTTACAATACAAATCCCAAATAACGAAACTATACTCATACCTACAATTAATGAAGCTTGGAAACTATACTCCAGTTTCTAATAAAACTATCCAAATAAAACTATCCAAATAATGAACTATACCTATAACACATTTCAATAATGACAACATTTTACTATTAAAAATTAAGGTTCGTTTATTCTTCTACAATTCATACATCAACTCTCAATTATATTGGGATTAAAAATCTTTTTAAGAGGTGAAAATTTGACATACATTTTGTTATAAGAGCACAGAGTTACACAATACTCAAACTGCGTCGTCTATTGTGGATGTCAAAAAGTGTGCTAAGGTTTTTTTTTTTCTTGTCATTTAAATATTTTACACTTTAGAATTATATACACTACAGAATGCTTAAGTGATTCATGATTTATCTCAATAACTTTTAAGTAATTAAGCAAATTAGGTAGTAAAAAGAAATTTTAGCTGAAATATGCTTTGTGGGCTGTTTTCAAATCTAAAAGAGAAATGAAATAAAAATTAATTGAATAGAAAAAGAAAACAAACTACTAGGATTTTTTCGCTATTTAAGTTTAGAAAAACACATAGTTGGTCTGTCTTATATTTGTGAACTTAATAAGAAAACTTGAATTGATTTCAGAAAGAAAAGAAAAACTATTTAGCAAATTTGAATTACATTAAAAAAAAATTTTTCAAATTTATTAATATGTAATTTATCTCCAAAGCTTTGCTGGTTACTTTGCATTAATTGGATTATACAACTTCCAATCATAAATAAAATTCATGGAAACATTTTGGGGAAAACAATTCAGTTTTTCCAAAAAAAAAAAATGTCACATGGTTAAAAAATGAACACTTGGTTTCAACCAATGTGGTTTACCACAACCATGGTATTTTTTCTCAATGAAACAAATTGTTCCCAAAAATTTTCTTCTACAGTCCGCTCGGGAAAAAATGAAAAAAAGAGAGAGAGAGAGAATATTTAACACTAATCTAATTGGAATGAGGTTTTAAGCGGGGTTCCTCAAGGATGAATGTAGGGCATGTTTGTTTCCTTGTTTTTATGAACGATATTCATAAAAATATTTCTGGGAACATGAACTGTTTTGCTGATGATGTCAAGTTATGGGCAGTGTAGAAAATGAAGAACAAGCAAATCAGCTGCAAGAGGATCTAGATCGTATTACGGAGTAGGCTGATAAATGGGGTATGGCTGTTAATGTTGGGAAATGTCAAGTAATACATTTAGGGCATGGAAAGTGTTACATTTAGGGCATGGAAATAAGTGTACAAGTTATTATTTGCAAGGTTCAGTCATTAGTCAGGCAGATAAAGTTACTGATCTGGGCGTCTTAATAAGTCAGGATTTTAAGTTTACCCAACAGTGCAGCAAAGCTAGTAACAAAGCCAATAAAATGCTTGGGTTTATCAATAGATCTATTTCAAAGAATCTGAAGAAGTTCTTCTGCCCTTATATAGAAATTTGGTAAGACCTCATTCGGAGTATTCTGTTCAGTTTTGGTCTCCTTATCTTAGGAAAGATATTAATGTATTGGAAAGGGTTCAAAGGCGGGCTACAAGGCTAATAAGTAGACTTTCTCATTTACACTATGATTCCAGGCTTAGAAGGTTAAAAATGTACAGTTTTGAGCAAAGAAGAGACCGAGGGGACATGATTCGGTTGTTTAAATTTATTAAAATGAAAGATGTTACGGGGCTGAAGTTTAGCACTGAAAACAGGACAAGGGGTCATTGCTTTAAGCTATTTAAATCTCAGGCTAACATGGATATTCAGGGTAGTGGAACCTTGGAACAGCTTACCGGAAGAGGTGGTAATGAGCAAGGGAGTAGATAGTTTTAAGAGGGCCTTTGTTCTTCACTGGGAATTTTAAATTGACTAGGACCAGTCTAACTGGGCCCATAGCCTGTTGCTGGTCGTCACTTTTGTCTTTGTATTTATTGAGATATTTTAAAAGCAAATAAGAAAAGATTAAAAAATGAACAGCTGCAAGAAAATAATGTTTTAAAATTCAACCGTTTGTCTGTACGAAAAATTACAAAAATTAAAAAGTAATACTGATAAAAAAAAAAAAAAAAAATGTTTTCAATACATTTTAAAATAAAACAAGTTTTAATGATTAAAATTGTTAATGATACTGAATTTTCCGCAGTAATTTTACTAAACATTTCAGAATTAGTTGAAATTGTATTTTTTAAAACAATGTCATACTCTGCTTTAGAATGAATGCATTGTTTATTTTTATTTCTGTCTACAAACATGATCCATTACTTTGGATACAGACATTAATTATGAACAGTTAGTTTTTTATTTCAAATTCAGTATTTTGATCAATGATGTTTTAATTACGATTTTGATATTTATTCAATCGAAAATTTGTGCTACTGAAGTAGCTTAAATGTTCTTTTCAATAACAATAAGCCTGAAAATTTGGGAAACTGAATACTGACAGTTCAGAGAAGATTATTCACCATCATTAGACAAATTTTCAGCAATATATTTCTTACTCAAATTACATTTTCAACGTACTTTTTCTGTTTTACTTAAGAATTATAATTTATTATGTTTGTTTTAAACAATTAGTTTTCATCATTAACATCATGACAGAAAATCCACCAGACTCTGAGAATGACACAAACCGAAAAAAAGGCTTTTCCGAGCCTGGCTTAGTTGCTTTTTATCATGATTCATTTGTCAGAAAACGCATTGGAACATTATTCACACTAATAGAGCTTCTCTTCAGCGTGAGCGGTCATGTGTTTCTTTAAATTTGCAGATTGAGTAAATGACATAGAACAAAGTTCGCACGAACGAGGTTTCTCACCAGCATGAACTCTCAAATGCTTTTGCACTAATTCCATACTGGATTAACTCCGAAGTCTTTGTGCTAAAACGTGATTTCTTACAGGAAACAGGATGTGGTATCTAAAAAATACACAGCTAAAGAGAAAAGAGCGCCACAAGCACAAGAAAACGCAAGGAACATACTGTTTGACAACGAAGTGTATGTAATTTGGCAATCGGCCAAGTTAAGACGCTTCCATCTGAATGAATCCATCAGGGGAGAGGGGGAAATAACGATAGGATTTTCATGCACGCGTTTCATAATTTCACTAGGGTCGTATTTATTTATTTGTCCTCATTGAGGTAAAAATGAGTGAAAACAAAATGAGTCTCAATGGAATCAACAAATGAAAATAAAATGTTTTCCTTTCGTTCGGAAACTTAAAAGCAAAATCGTGAGCTCAAAATCATATTGTAAACAAAATAAATCAATTAATTTTTGAGTGAGAAGATAGATCAGATATAGTTTTGATTTAAGAATTATTGCAGTGAATCAATTGTTATTTTTAAAAAACTGAGTCGAAATAATTAAGAGGCAAACGCGCTCTGTATCAGAAAAACTAATCCCTGAAAGGGAATAGACGCGTCCATTTCCGCCTGTAAACCGGATATTAGCCTTTCCATATAATCGACACAGACAGTAGTCAACTCTCGATAACTTAAAACACCGGCTAAAACCATCGAGTTATTGGTAGTTCGAGTTATGAGAACTTCCCACAGCCTTCTCAAGAAGGGGATAAATCTAAAAGGTTTTTATGGCCTTCACAAATAGTTTTAACTATCGTATGCAACACATCATTTGTAAAATACGCCTCACTCAGATTGGTACCTTCAGATTGGTAGTGAAAACTTCGAGATAAGAAATATTTAAGTCATAAGTATTCGAGTTATCTAAAGCTGATAACTGTAAATGGTTCGACTTAAGAAATTACCTTCAGAGAGTAATGACCTTAGTAAGTCTGGACTTGTACTTATTTTGTTGGGATTACCAAAAAAAAAAAAAAAACATCGTGGTGAAAAATGTACAATACTCCCGGCCTTCATGACGGGAAAATAAGTTTACCGAGTTTCCGTTACGAATTTAAATAACATCATTCAACAAGAATGTAACGAATAAAGATTTTTACTGACTACAGCCACCAATGACTACTATTTGGCTAGAAAAAGTCAAAATGAACCACAAAACACGTTTCTCAAAACATTGTTTCTTCAAAACATGACGTCATTTGTCGGAAAACGCTTTCAAACATATTTATGCTATTAAGTCTCCCTCAAACTTTCAGTCTTAAAAAAGCATTCACATGCATACGATTTTTTATATGAATGGACTCTCATTATGTGTCTTTAAATTTGAAGATTGGGTGAATACCTTCGAACCCTTTTCTCAAAAATTGGGTTTCTCACTAAAACTGATAATGTTGTTGTTGTTGTCGATGGACATTAAATTTTACCGATGGTTTTGATCACAGCTTCAGCCAGTATCCGTGCGTCTGGACTGTGGAGGACTTCCTGTCCTCTCACTGAGCGGAGCCAGTCCCTTTCTCAGAAGATTAGTGGGGATCGCTGGGCACTCCAAGATGTGTTTGGGCGTTAGCTGAATACTAGTGTAGTGTTTGCATTGGACATAAGATCTTGATTTATCAGGGTGGAGCATTATACCCTTATAATAAAGAAGGTAGGTGAATCTTTGGGTGGTAGGAGGGAAATAAAATACCTCCGCAGACCAACAGACAGAAGTCCAACCTCTCGGGGCAATGTCACCTTTTCCTTTTTATCAGAATAACCATTGAAATATATCTTTAAGACTAAACTATTAGAAAATGTCCCTAAACACAATACGAATATGGTTTTTCAGCTGAATGAACTCTCAAATGTTTCTGTAAGTTTGATCCCCCGTAGAAGGTTTCTTACAATATTCACATCATAAAGACTTTTCAGCAGTCTGAATTCTCAAACGTAATTTGATATTTGAATATTAAGTAAATGCCAATGTACAGCACAATGTTCGAACGAATTGGCTTCAAAACTGGTCCGATCTCTTGTTTACACGAGTTAAGAGTGCAGTTAAAAAGGTCAGGTTTAACTTTAGCTTTAGTGGTCTCTAAAGGTTTGATGAAATTTGGTAGGGAGTGGGAGAAAAGAAAGAGGAATGTCTAAAAAAAAATTTTGCACTTCTTAAGTTAAAATGAGTTTAATATTTCTACAATCAGAAAAATACAAGAGTAAAAGAAAAAGCCATATTTTCCTGCTTACTATCTGTAAAAAAGTGTAAAATTTATGAAGCGCTGCTTATAAGTTGCCGCGGATTATCAGTGCTTTTTTTTCTCAACGCTAACGCATTGAATCTCAATTTACAGCAGGATTCACCAATCGTTACGCTGACTGTAGGAGTGCTTATTTTACGTAGCCGGAACTTTCCTCTTGCGTGATTCAGACTGTATAAAATAAACAACCATATAGTCAAGCAAGAAACCTTCATTTGGCCAAGATTAAACCATTTATTAATTTGACTCTTTGTCTTTGGGTAATTAGCGTATAATAATCACGATTTCATGAAGAAATCGTTGGTTTTTAGATTATTTCCGATTATACTTTTAAAATTGTTACTTCTTTACGTTTTTAACTTAGTTGCAAAAATTATATGTCAAATCAACTCTTTTTTTTTACATCGTATAATCCGCAGATTATGAGATTTTTTTTTCTTCAAACCGATTTTAAGATTAGCGGATTGTACACCGCAGCGGCTAATACGCAAAAAGATACGGTAAGTGAGAGAGGTCGTCATAAACCAGAAATTTACTTTATATTAAAGCAAAGTGGCCCATAGAGGAGAAATTCATAAACTATAACAATGGTTATGCTACTTCAGGATGGATTTGTTCTTTAATTTTTATTTGTTACAAACGTGATTTGGATACAGACATTAATTTTTAAACCACACTTCGTTTTTCGTTTCGAATTTAGTATTTTGAATACACTCTCAATCAAAAATTTCAGTTACTGAAATAATTTAAATGTTTCTTTTAAATAATTATAAGACTCGGAATTTAGGAGAGTATATCCTGACAGTTCACAGACGTAACTAGTCACTATCTGTAGACAAGTTTTCAGCAGCAATTGTTTCAGTTCTTTTTAAGGATTGTAATCCATTTTTATTGATTTTTAAATAATTGATTGTTATTATCAACATCAGGACACTTACTTCCAGCTTTCTCCAAGAATGACCCAAATCGTAAACAGGCGTTTCACTAGCGAGGTCACTTATCATTATGCAATTGTCAGAAAAAGCTTTGTAATGTATTGGGATATTATGTATACATATAGAATTGTTTCTTCAACTTGAATTCTTATGTGTTGCTTTAAATGTCCAGACCGAGTAAATGTCTCAGAAGAATGCTCACTAGACAAGGACGGATACATGGGAGGGGCGATCGCCCCTCCCTTGAGAAATCTTGCACTGGAAATTTTTCCGAATTGAAATCCTAAAATGCAAGCGAAAGTCATTTTAAGTGACGTTAGGGAAAGAATGGGGTTCGAATCTCATTGTAAACATCTCAGGTTGTGTTAGGGGAAAGAATGGGTTTAGTGAATTTCCTCCAGTAATATTTCAAAACTAAAGTTCCTAAATGAGCAATTTTAAACTATTTTTGATGATGATGTTAAGGGGAAGGGTTTTTAAAGCATTCCAACGGAATAATTACGAAATTGAAGTTTTAAAACGCAATAATAGAACACCTCTTTCAAATGGAACAAGCATGTATAAATTAGGTATGTAGCAATAGGTAAGTTTTAAAATCAATCGCCCCCTCCTTGAAACATTTCTGGATCCGTCCTTGTCACTAGACTAAAGTTTCTCACCAGTATGGACTCTCACATGTCTCATCAGATTTGCATACTAATTGAATGCCTTTGAACAATGTTCGCATGAATAAGGTTTCTCACCAGTATGGGTCCTCAAATGTGTCTTTAAGCTTGAACTGGCACAAAATGCCTTTGAACAATGTTCGCATGAATAAGGTTTCTCACCAGTATGGGTCCTCAAATGTGCCTTTAAATTTGAACCGTCAGCAAATGCCTTTGAACAAAGTTCACACGAATAGGGCTTCTTGCCAGTGTGAACTCTCATATGTGTCATTAAGCGTGAATGCGCATAAAATGTCTTTGCACAAACTTTACAGGAATAGGCCTTCTCTTCAGCGTGAACTCTCATGTGTTGTTTTAAATGTGAAGCTTGAGTAAATGACTTGAAGCAATATTCACACGAATGAGGTTTCTCGCCAGTATGGAGTATCAAGTGTCTCTTTAATTCCGAAGGATAAGGAAATGTCTTTGAGCAATGTTGACACGAATGTGGTTTCTCACCAGTATGAGCTCTCAAATGTGTCTTCAAGTTTGAACTCGAAGAAAATGACTTTGAACAGTGCTCGCATGAATAAGGCTTCTCGTCAGTGTGAGTTCTTATGTGTCGCTTTAAAGTTGCAGATTGAGAAAATGACTTAGAACACTGTCCGCACGTATAAGGTTGTTCACCAGTATGGACTCTCACATGACTAATGAAGTTTGAACTGGCAGAAAATGTCTTTGGACAAACTTCACACAAATAGGGATTCACGTCAGTGTGAGTTCTCATGTGTTGCTTTAAATTTTCAGATTGAGTAAATGACACAGAACAATGTTCGCACGAATATGGTTTCTCACCAGTATGATGGACTGTCTCATGCATCTTAAGGTCGGAAACATGAGAAAAAGCCTTTGAACAGTTTTCACATGAATGCTGCTGCTCACCAACGCAGACTTTTAAATGATTCGCCATTAAAGAAGACTACCCAAGACTGGATTGCCGTAAGAGATGATTTTCCAAATTTTTCACCAGTGATTAAGTATTTGAAGAAAATTTTAGTCAGAGGCAACAAAAGCTTAGTTTTTTTTAAGCATGACGTTTCACATTAGTCGGGAAACAATATTTTGATACCATTACTTCACACGCACAAGTTTGGAAAGCCCTGGTTAGTAAGTAAACAAATTTCCAATCAGTTTCAGAAAGATATGTAGAACAAAACCTTCACACTGGTATCTATTCTAATATGCTAATTAGACATTAAGCTTCTTCAAATTAGACTTCACAAAACTGCAAAAACTTTCAGGAATGTAATTTCATAAACAGATGTACAAAACTCAATTTTGAATTACATAGAGGCTTCTACATCGTTCTTCCCACTAGTTTTTTATGGATAAGATAATATTTAGATAAGTGGAGTGTACTAAAAGTTTTGTATTTTTCGCATAATTAAAGGTTTATTTAAAATTCCTTAAAAACTTACTTGATTCTTTGCAACTTAGTGTGGGGAATGCTCTGTAAATGATATGTTGCACACAACAGTGAAAACAGTTTGAGAAAGAAATGAGTACGTCTATAAACACATGGTATTGACAATAACTCAACACTATTGTCATTTAACAAGTGTCTTGATCTATGAGCCACAGCAAGACATGAAACACGTATGATTATTTCTGCTGACCAGCAATGTCTTTGCGCATGTCTCCTTTTGCCGCCCAGAACTGTAAAACTGCCAGTTAAGTATCAAATTTGTGCACTTCAATTATCATTCGTATTTTTGAGTATCACTTAATTCAATAATGAGGGAAAAAATGAAAGAATTCGGAAACCAAAGAAATTTCATTTTTCTAAAAATTAACTCCAAATAAATTTCTTTGTGATTCTTTTACCGATACATGACAGGCAGCAAAAGTGCATTAACGTTACTTACATGAGTATAATAAGCAAAAAGGGTTACGGTGTCAGATTTGAACAGATGCAGTATTGGACAATATTAGATGCGACATTAAAAGACTCAGGGTTTTTAGCAATACACACTTCTGCATAGCAGTAAGAGTACTCTGGTTTTCTTGGGGTTGCTCAGTTGAGGAAACAGCTTTCCTCTTCAATCTCAAAATTTTGGAAAATTGTATGCTTGAGTTTAATTTCTTGAAACCTCGATTTCAGTGAACTCCTTTACTTGTATAAGCGGAGGAGGTTTGTTGGAGTTAAAAATTCGTATCACATTTTGATGTCTCCTGTCACGTAGTCCAGACCACTGCTGAAAATAATGAAAAGAATTACTACTTGGGAAAAAAACTTAAATCACAATAGAGGAGGGTCACAACTATTAAAACACCTATTAAAAAAATAAAACTTTTAAAGGCCTAACTCTCTTTTCGAAAGCTAAAACCTCTTTTCGAAGTAATGATTTCTACTATTTTATTGCCATAAGATGAAAGTAAAAATTCGGAAGTTAAAAAAATAAGAACTTTTGTACAAACTACGAAGCTAACACAAGCCCGGATAAGGGAGGCCCTTTTTCGTTACAGGTATTTTGTGGCTCATTTTCAAAATTTTTCGCCAAACTGGTCAAAACAACAAAGCGCCTATTTGCTAGTCAAAGGTTGCCAAAAAAAAATATTGTTGAATTTAAAATTAAATGCTAGCTTTTTTAATGAAGCAATCGATTAAATAAGAGTAGCAGTTACATTAATTTGAAAAAAATATTTACAAAAATCCATCAAATAAATGAGCCAAGTCATAAAATATACCGCGAGCCGACTAATGCCTGTTTCTGCTCTCTTAAATTCGGAACGACTGCTACTGTATTCATGCAAGTCGTAACAAGGTACAGTAAAGCAGCAATGCATCACTGAATGAAACTGCTTACGGCGCAACCTGGTGGAAAACTGCGGAGTTAGCATTTCTCTTTTGAAAACAGAGCAGTAGGGTAACGGCTTAGTAGCAGACATGCGTAAGACATCGCTCTCAGTTTAACTCAATTTCCTAAGCCTTTGAATGCATTTAGAATTTTTAAACTATTTTTCTCTCATGCAACTACATCTCATCTAATGTTTGGCTGCTTTTGGATCCTCTGAATTAGTTCATTCTTTTTTTATTTGCTCAATTTCGAAATAAGGTTCAACCCCCCAGTGACAGACACCGAAAAAATCTGATGATACCCAGTAACAGATAGGAGGAGTAATGGACAAAATTCCCTTTTTCTCTTCAAAAAGTTCAAATACTCTTCATTTTTAGATTTAAAGTCTTATTTAATTCAAATGACCATGAAACACAAGCTGATTTCATGGTGTCTCTTCATAACCTTTCACCACTGCCTTGAAAAAATACCAACCGGCTCATAAAATTCCCTTTGATAACACTAGATCACTAGTTTCCAATCTTTTTCACTCGCGGGCCACATTGTAAACTTATCGAGGCGAGGTGGGCCAGTCCAACAATATTTCCAAAAAGGCAGTCCAACAAGGCAAAATTATTGCAACGTACTACAAATTTATTTTCTTGAATTAATGACGATTAAAAAGTTAAACGCAACACGTGTAAAGCTTTTAAATTTTTTCAAAAAAAAAAAAAATAATAATGAGAAGATTGATTTGTTTACCGCTCAAAATTACACACCATTCAGGGACAATCTTCGTATTTCCGATCACTAAGAATGATTTTATATTTTCGTCTAAAAAAGAAAATCTGTACTTAGATTCAACATATTTTAATTTTGAAAATGTCTGTTCACACTTGTAAGTGGATGCAAAAAGAGAAAACATAGCTCTGGCATGAATTTTTAAGAAAATCTTTCTGGTAGACAACTGTAAAATGGAGCACATGTTTTCCCAGCGGCCAGAAAAATCCCAATGCCAGGGCACTAAGGGGAGAATGTGGCGAGGAGAAAAGAGATCTGTTCTCGGAAAGAGCAAAAAGAGAGATGGGTGCTGCAAGCGTGGCTAACGGTAAAAAATGATTAAAAAACGAATTAAACTAGTGGTAAAAAGATTTTAAGTAATTATTTGTAATAAAAAAATATCTCAATTAATATTTTCAACGAGACTGTCTCTGTTCCGGAAAGAAAAGTTTAAAAGCTCCCCGCGGGCCGTAGGTTGGAGAGCCCTGCACTAGATGGTTGCACCGTATTCATGCGCCACAGCAACATCAGTTTTACACGACGAAAAGTCTTATTATTTAAATCCAAACTTATCACTGTATGTTACTGGACCCTTGTCTGTAACTGGTGCCGTTACCCTATAGAGCAAAGGATTGATTTACGAAGTTGAAGAGCAATCGTCAATTTTGCACGAAAAGACACCTTGGGGACATCATTGCAAAGGAAAGAACGGTTAAAACGAGCATTTGTTGTTTCACGTTTTCCTGCACTGTGACGTGAGAAAATGACCCGAGCAAGAAAAAAACAACGAGCTGTAACAATATCCCTTAATTTGACATTGCAGTGTCACGTTTTATTTCATGACGTCACAGAAACGTGAATACCAAACATTTTCGTGAAATCCCGAAAAACCAAATGCACGTTTCAAGCATCCTATTCTTCGCATTGATGTCAACACGGTATCTTAGCGCTTCAAACTGATGATGCTCTACAACTTGGTAAAGGTAGAAATTCCAACTATGCAGCTCTCCACCAGGTGGCGCCATAAATAGTTTATTCAGTAGCGCATGGCTACTTTCTAAATGCCACTTTTATGAATATGGCAGAATCAGGAAAGAAAAGCTTCAATGTGGTCCAAAACTTTACAAGTACTAATAACATCCTTCAACAAGAATGTAAAGAATAAAATTTCTTGACAGATTACAGCCACCAATGACTGCTTTTTGGCTAGAAAAAGCCAAATTGAACTCCAAAACACAGTTTCTTTCAAGCGTCACAAGGCGTCATTTGTCGGAAAGCGCTTTTAATCATTATTCACACTAGTAGGTCAGCCTGTGTGAGCGCTCTCTTTCTTAAACTTTGCCTGCAAAAACAATGCACATCATTGAGAAGAGACAAAATGGAGGGAGTGACGACTTTCATTCTTGAAGCTAAGACCAAAGTCACATGATGCTGTTTAAAGCAAACCATTGGAAGAGATCAGGTTTCTTTTGCTAGTTTCACGCGAAACGAGTCAACCATTCGTCGTTGTTAAGTCGCGTGACTAGCTAGTCTTTGCCTCAGCTTTTGCTAAGCCAATGATTGGATTTTCTCTGCATTTATAATTTCCTGCTCTAAGATGCACATGCACACGATTTTTTACCCGAATTGACTCTCATATGTGTCCTTAAATTTGAAGATTGAGAGAATGCCATCGAACACTTTTCGCACAAATAGTGTTTTTCACTAAAATAGACATTATTCCTTTAAGTCCAAACTATTTACAAAATGCCTCTAAACACAATTCATACACAAGAATATGGTTTTCAGCTGAATGAACTCTGAAATGTTTCTGTAATTTTGAATCTGTAGAAAATCCCTTACAACAATATTCACATCCTAAGGACTTTCCACCAGTCTGAGCTCTCAAACTTATAATTTGATACTTGAATATTTTACGTAAATGCCACTCAATATAGCACAATGTTCGCACGAATTGACTTCAAAATTGGTCCGGTCTCTCGTTTACACGAGTTAAGAGTGCAATTAAAAAGGTCGAGTTTAAACTTAGTTTCGGTGATCTCCAAACGTTTGATGAAATTTGGTAGGAAGTGGGTGAAAAGAAAGAGGAATGTTTAAAATAGATTTTACGTTAAAACGGGTTTACTTCCTCTACAATCAGTAAATTACAACAGTAAAAAAAAAAGACATATTTTCCTACGTATTATCTGAATTTTCCGCCTTTGTGATTAGGGCTGTATAAAATAAACAACCATACAGTCAAGGGAGAAACCTTCATTATTTGCCCAAATTAGACCATTTATTCCTTTGAATCTTCGTCTTTTCGAGATTTTATTAAGAAATTGTTGGTTTTCAGATTATAGTTTAAAATTGTTGCTTTTTTACGTTTTTAATTAAGTTGCTAAAATAGTATGTTAAATCAAATCTACTGTATTTTTACATCGTATAACCCGTGGATTATGAGATTTTTTTTTCCTTCACCAATTTTAGAACTAAAGGACTGTATGCCGCAGCGGATAATACGCAGAAAAATACGGTAAGTGAGAGAATCGTCATCAACCGGAATTAACTTTATAGTAACACACAAAGTATGAACTTGCAACAGTAGCACCAAGCAAAATGGCACATAGAGGAGAAATTCATAAACTATAACAATGGCTATGCCACTTCAGGATGGATTTGTTCTTTAATTTTTATTTGTTACAAACGTGATTTGGATACAGACATTAATTTTTAAATTACAGTTCATTTTTCGTTTTGAATTTAGTATTTAGAATACACTCTCAATCAAACATTTTAGTTACTGAAATTTTTTAAATGTTCCTCTTAAATAATTATAAGACTTGGAATTTGGGAGAGTATGTATTGACAATTCAGAGACGTAACTAGTCACTATCTGCAGACAAGTTTTCAGCAGTATATGTTTCAGTTCTTCTTAAGAATGGTAATCCATTTTTATGGATTCTTAAGTAATTATTTTTTATTATCAACACCAGGACACAAATTCCAGCTTTCTTCGAGAATAACCCAAATCGAAAACAGGCTTTTCACTAGCGAGGTTTCTTACACTTATCATTATGCAACTGTCAGAAAAAGCTTTGTAATGTATTGGGATATTATTCACACAAAGAGGTTTTTCTCTTCAACGTGAATTCTTATGTGTTGCTTTAAATGTCCAGACCGAGTAAATATCTCAGAACAATGACTAAAGTTTCTCACCAGTATGGACTCTCACATGTCTCATTAGATTTGCAGATTGATTGAATGCCTTTGAACAATGTTCGCATGAATAAGGTTTCTCACCAGTATGAGTCCTCAAATGTACCTTTAAAGTTGAATTGGTACAAAATGCTTTTGAACAATGTTCGCATAAATAAGGTTTCTCACCAGTATGGGTTCTCAAATGTACCTTTAAAGCTGAACTGTCAGCAAATGTCTTTGAACAAACTTCACACGAATATGGCTTCTTGCCAGTGTGAAATCTCATGTGTGTTTTTAAGTATGAATGCTTATAAAATGCCTTTGAACAAACTTCACACGAATAGGGCTTCTCCTCAACGTGAATTCTCACGTGTTGTCTTAAATGTGAAGCTTGAGTAAATGATTTGGAGCAATATTCACACGAATGAGGTTTCTCACCAGTACGGACTCTCACATGTCTCATTAGACTTGCATATTGATTGAATGCCTTTGAACAATGTTTGCATGAGTAAGGTTTCTCACCAGTATGGGTCCTCAAATGTACCTTTAAAGTTGAACTGTTAGCAAATACCTTTGAACAATATTCACACGAATATGGTTTCGCACCAGAATGAATTCTTTCGCGGATTGTAAAGACTGAAAAACGAGAAAATGCCTTTGAACAAGGAGATGAATGCTGTTTCTCACCAGCACAGACCTTCAAATGATTCGCCATTGAAGAAAACTACCCAAGACTGGATTTCCGCCAAAGATGATTTCCCAATTTATTCACGAGTAAGAAGTATTTGAATATATATTTAATCAGAAACCACAAGCGTTTAGTCTTTTTTAAGTATAACTGTCCACATTAGTCAGGCACAAAGTTTTACCGTAAATATTTGGCAAAGGAAGAGTTTAGAGGATCTTGGTTTGTCAGAGAACAAACCTAAAAATCAGTTTCAAAAAGATATAATAAAACAAAACCTTTGGACTGGTACCTGTTCTAACATGCTATTCATATATGTTCTTCCAATAAGACTTCACAAAACTTTCAAGAATGTAACTTCGTTAACAGAAGCACAAAACTCGATTTCAATCTACTAAAGACATATACATCATTCTTCTCACTAGTTTTTTAAAAGTTTGTTGTCAATTTTGAAAAACGAAGACTGAACTCCTAACAAGCTTTTCGATACAGAAAAATAGAGTGTCAGAGGAAGTATCTGGCTTCCTTGGTTGGTTCAGTTGAAGAAACAGCTCTCCAATTAAGTCTCAAAACCTTGGAAAATTGTATACTTGAGCCTTATTTCTTGAAACCTTGATTCCAATAAGCTTCTTTAGATTAATAAGCAGTGGAAAGTCAATGTTGATGAAGTTAAAAATTCAAAACATGTTTTGATGTCTGCTGCCACATAATCCAGATTACTACTGAAAATAATAAAAATAATTCATTATTTAGAGAAAAAAAAACTTAAATCACAGTAGATAAGAGTCATTCTCAGAAAAGCAAAAATTTCATAAATAGTGGGAAAGGGGGGGGGGGGGATTAACTGAAGTACATATTTATTTTAAAGATAGATCTTTACCTAAGTCGCAGCACTTTTGCAGTGGTTAGTGGTTTGGATTGTATACACGAATTAGTTATTTGAACATAAAACAAATAGTGTCCACAGACGTAACACTGCTTGTCACATGACACTGGTACTCAATATAAGCTAGTTGCCTATACTAAGTAACTTATTTGATTTATTTGAAGGCTATTCACGTTTATAGCAGGGTGTTTGTCAGTTACACTAACTTAACCCCATCTTCAGCTTCATACTCCACTCTTTTATTTAGCCATGTTTATATAACTTACAATGTTTTCATGCTTTACTCTTTTGTTTATACCTTACAACATGATTTCACCAGAAAATTTATTCAACTCGATCACAACTATTGAACAGCTAACCAAACACGCCCCTTAAGGATCTTTTTTCAAGAAAATGCTGATAAATGTCTTTTTTTTTTTTGTATTTACTAAAATAATGTAAATAAAGGTGTTTGTGTACATACAAATACGTTACGTATTTATATTCAATTTTGAGCGGGTTTTCTTCCGGCTTTGACTTTGTACGCACTAGCCCGGAAACATCACGACCGCAGGAGACGAAAGCTCAACCCCTGATTTTGACAGGAGAGAAGCGGGAAGGGGTTAAATAACACTCTTCTAGAGTCATCTACCACTTTTTAAATAGCGCCTCTTATTTTCTTTCAGTTTCCGAGTTTCACAGCCGTTATTTACATTTGGAGGGAAGGGAATTTTATTCACCACGAATTATTTTATAAAACAAACCATGGAAGCCCATCACATGTTGGGTACAGGTTGCATAGCAGATCTTCAGTAAAAAAAAACTTCCAGCACTATTCATATTCAGCCAAGATGCATTCAGAGATTTAATTGAGATTAAAAATAAAGTTAAGTATGTTTTTTTCCTGGGATGTACTCTACCCCCCTAACTGTTTATCACTATGTCAAGAAGTGATTAACAATGACCAGTAGTTAAGGAGTTTCTACTGCTGCACCAATTTTTTCTTCAATGCAATTAATTCTTTCTTTCTATTGCAATGATTTACATTAAGGTCTTTACCAAGGAAAGATCGCTTTTAATTTCCTCTACTTTGGCAGCCATTTTAGCAGTTCATTCATCCTTCATCTGTTCGTGACTTGAAGTAAAATTTGTAGGTTAACCCCCTTTCAATTGTTCTTGATTTGAAGCGAAGTTACTCTTCAAATGGTTTGGGTTTGTAGCTAAACACCTCCGCAATTGTTCTTAAATTGTAGTCATGTCAGTCACAGGCATTAATAGCATCCAGGAGTTGCATCAGCTGCTCCTCTTTAGTTCCAATATTAATTATATATTTAATTCCAATTCCAAATTTGCATTTAGGCAGGATTCTCGAGAGCCATTTATTATTCCAAGAAAAGTCTTGAAGAGGTCCCATGTTGGGCATCGAAATTGTTACGACTCATGCCTTGACTTCAGGAATTCTTTAAAAGAAGGCTCAGTTCTTGTGAAAACACAGTAAATGCATTTACAACAATAATTCAAAGGCTAGATATTTTATAGTTTTCATTAAATTTAAAAAAAAATTACAAAAAAAAAGCAAGAGTCCATTTGACTAGTTATAGGAAAAAGTTCTGTCAAACCGACTGCATTGAAGAATAAAATTACAAAAGTTTACTAGCTGTGTTACGGGTCGTTGTGCAGTCTACGTTGAAAATATGAGTGTTGTCAAGTGATGCGCATTCAATAATTAGGTTTAAAGAAAATAATAAAAATAGTGCAAAATTTCCCACCAACGCGTAGAAAAGAGCAACTCCGTTACTCAAAATTAGAGCTCATTTGGATATTTTAAAAATTCCCAAAGTTCAGGTGTTCGAAAGGGTGTAATCGTTCCGCTTCATGGATTTTGTGGCAAAAACCCCCTTATGTGAATTCCTGAGCATCAAACTTTTTACCTATTTTTGATCTCTAACCCATTTTACCCTGCTGTGGGGTGAAAATGTATGATCAGTTTAAAAAAAGGGACAAAAGTTTAGAATATTTATACTGTAAAATATATTGAAAGCAACTGATTTTGTGATAATAATAATGATTCTCTTGCATAGTGGCATGTTTTAGTATTTTCTAAATGATAATATGCTAAACTGAATACCCATTTCACCCCACCTGATGCTATTGAGTCAGGGTAGCTTGCATATAGAAAATAAGCTCGTCTTTTAGTTTTTAAGGAATCATTATTTTAAATTATTTTCAGTTGAAGTTTTTTATGCGTGGTAAACAGAGGGAGGGGGAGGGGTTGCCGAGAATTTTCCATACAGAAGAATAATGGAGTTGTACTGTATTACCCTGCATAGTCGCAGGGCTGCAAAAAAAACCAGGCCGGCCAGCTTTTATTAAAAAAGCGGTCTACCTTAGCTTTTAAAAATTATGTACTGCACTATGTATATAAGGGCAATTCTCAAAAGGTGGGAACAAACACAGACCTCAACTTTGAAGTTTCAACACCAAATAACTTTCATTTTAATTAACTCAAAAATTTTTGAGTTGTGTCTGTCCGTTTATTCATAATTTTTAGATGATCCACTGTCTTCTAACCTCAATAAAAAAGGTTATTATAATGTTATCTTCTTTAACCCATCGGTATTTTGCATAATTAATACGTTACACATTGAACAATACATAAATTACAGTGGAAACATGGCTGGTTATGATCGCAACGAAAGCCATTTTGCGCTAAAATCGCCAAGCAAACCTCCGTTGGCGACAACACAGTATACGATAAGCTAAATGTTACCAGATGGGAATTCCAGTTTGACAAATGTAGTTTATCGTCAGCTGCACCAGTTTTGGCGACGTTATCACCCTGCGCTAGCATCCCCCCCCCCCCGCTTTTATTATTTTAGATTTTTTTTTCTCTTCTTTCTTTTGGAAACATATTTTAACGATCTCCAAATAGAAATACGAATTTCTTTTTTCAATAACTTTTTTTAGACATCATTTTAATTCTTATGACATTAGAAAAAATATTTATTATTAAAACTGATGATGTCACTTTTTATATTTGTATTAATTTTAATTTGAAGCATTTTTTTACCTTTCATCAACTTCTTCAAAATCATTCCAAAACTTTATTATATGTAAAGAGCAGTATGTATAGCCTTTCAAGTACTTCATTAATATCCTCTTTATTATTAAATTGCAAAATACAAAAAGTAGTAAATAAAATTCTCATTGGAAAAGTTAAAAATCAGAATAACAATTGTCAAAAATGGTGAAACTTACATTATTAGGATGTCCAAAATCCGTTACCTACGGACTGCTGATTTAATTTGCTAATTAACAATTTTAACAAATACTTGCTGTCTTTTCATGTTCATATATTGTGTTCTAGTATGCATACTATAGAATAAAAGCAAAATTGATGTCAAATTTGAAAATTTTTGAAATTGCTCAAAGTTAACTTTTTTGTTCCCACCTTTTGAGAACTGCCCATAAATGACCTCTATACATTTTAGTAAGGTAACCCAATGTCAATTTAAATAATACCTATCTATGCTAAAAACTGCCCTACCTAAATAAAATGATAAAAAGAATATATACACAATAACTGCAAATTATTTCAAACATTTAAAAAAAAAAAATCCTTATGCTTTTGATCCATCTCCATGGTCCTCCACCTAAGCTGATGTCTTTAGCATTGAAAACGGCTTCTTTGATGCCCTAAAACACATGTAAGCAATAATTTGTGGCTTTTCATGCTTTATTATACTGTTATTTTCATCAATTTCAAAGTGTATTTGTGAAACAGAACTAAATTCTGAACTTATTAAAAACCATAATTTGGATGCATGAAATACACCGCCAGCTCAGTCAATTTCAGCCAAGGACTGCAGTTTCGTGCTTATTAGCACTCATCAGCCCGGCTTAGGAGTGACTGAGCTGGAGATGGAAAACTTCTTAAGGAAGACTAGAGTGCCAAACAAACTGGTAGCTAATACAGATTTAGCACTGACCAGACGAGTGACTGAAACGATGGTTCGGTTCAACTCGAAGATAGCAGGCAATGGCAGGTATATTCAATAAGTTACCGCCCTATATCGGGCTGATGAGTGGCTAATAAGCACGAAACGGCAGTCTTCGGCTGGGATTGACTGAGCAGCTGGCGTATTTCATGTATTTCTGCCTTAGCCCTGGCTATAGGACGGTAACTTACTGAACATAATTTGGATACCTATGAAAACTATATGACATAAGACAACTTCTGTTTTGTAAAAAAGCAATCGAAAACTTTGTACTATGGAATAAGTAAAGCGACACAACGTATATGAAGTACAAATAAAGTATTAAAATAGAATTAAAAACTCATAACAGTTGGTTGAGAGCTCAGAAATAAGTGGACTGTATTATGAAAATTTTTAAGTATTTTATTAATGCCAAGGGGGCATTGAATTGATAATGGTTCCTTACATAGGCCAAGGAGCCATTACATATATGTGCAGGGCACAGCTGAAATAGTTCTTCGCATAGGCCAAGGGCACAGCTGAGGATTACTTCCTCATTCGTTGAACATCCAATTGCTTCTGCTAGCTTACTCTTACTCGCCGTAGGTGGCGCTGCTGTAGGGCGTGACGGGGCACACCGAACAACAGTTGTTTTGGGGCTGTCAAATGCAAGCCCCTTCATCAGTGCATAAAAGAAGAACGAAAAGCTCACCAATGTAGGCCAAACGACAAATGGTTTTAACTCTATTTTAATACTTTATTTATACTTTATACACGTTGTGCCGTTTTGCTTAAAACTTCTGTTTTCTTCATGAAGTAGTGTAGTAACCAGGGCTGTTTGATTTTAGCTGAGCCAAAAAAGGCCGACGGGCTTTTTTTTTTTTTTAAACCGCCTAAAAAAGCCAGATTTTTTAAGAAAAATAATTTTTGGGGTATTTTTATTATAACTTAATCAAAATGAAAATTATCTTTGTATCTTTACGCCAGCGGTTCCCAAACTTTTTTGGCCAAGGAGCCCTTGGTACTTTACATTTACTTCACGAAACCCCATTATTGTTTGTGACTGGGAAACGAAATATTTGTGATTTCGAAGTCAAATGCTAAAACACGGTTGTGGAAAATCTTAAACAGCGTTAGTGGAATGTGACTTGAGATTCTCCATGGAAATTTTTCAAAATTGAAATCTTAAATGCCCAATAGTTAGCCATTGTGGAGGACATTAGAAAGGGGGAAACTTTCCCCGAAAGTTCTTCGACATTACAGTATTAAAAATGAAAACTTGGACTGTTTTTAATCATTTGGTCCAGTCCAGAGGCGAATCTCCAGAATGTTCTTGAGAATGAGGTACTAAAAACAAAATATAAGACGAGCTTCAGTGATGTGGGAGATGTGTAGTTTACAAGTTTTCCTCCAGAAATGTTTTCTAACTAAAAGTTTTAAAACCGTAACTGCAGTTGTTCTTCATTATTTTACGGGAAAAGATATAGATCAGGCATTTTCCACCAAAATTGTTAAAAATTTGAAGTCCTCAAAATGAAAAAAAAAAGAAAAGATTATTTTTTAATGATGCTGGAAAGGGAAAGAGCCAGTGGCATACCCACTCAAATTTTTCCGAAGTTGAGATTCCAAAAACGCTTTTGTAGGCCATCTTTGATGACCTCAAGGAAATGAAAGGGGTTCGGGACGCTCCACGATTTTTTTCAAAATTGATATACTAAGTATGCAATAGTAAGCCACCTTTTTAAATTTCTATTCTGAGTGACATGAATTTGTTAATTTCCCCTAATTTTTATTAATTGAATTGAATCTTGGTTGATGTTAAAAAGGTTGGGGTTCGGGATTCCCCCCAAAAATCTATTAATTCTGAACAAAACTAAACTGGCTACTACTAACTATAACTAAATTACAAAAAAGGTAATTTTTGACTTTTTTTTGAAAAATTGAAACGAAGGGATGGAGATCGGTTACTCTTCCCCATCAATTTTTCGAAATCAAAGTTCCAAAAATGGAAATTTCAGACAAGTTTTTATAAAGTTCTGAGAGGGTTCTTGTGGGCGGGAGAAGATGAGGCTCTCCCGAAGAGTTTTCAAAATTAATGACCCTGGAAGTTTTAGACGTTTACCGGCTGCAGCCAGGTGAGCTGCCCCCTTGAACAAATTTTGAAATTGAGGCTTTAAAAACGAAATTTTAATCTTTCTTTTTTAATGTGGAGGGTGTTCGGTGGTTCTTGATGAGGAAATTTTCCATTTTTTTCTTGATTTATTTATAGAATTGAACAGATTTAATTACATGCCAATAAAGTAATCAATTCAGAAGCAATCATTGTCACTGCAATTCATTCATAGTTTTTTCAAATAAGTTATTTTAGGTTCCTTTTAGAGTGGCGAGTTTAATTTTTATTGATTGCATAGCTCTGGTAAATACTTTAGCACTGGCTTAGGGGCGGTAACTTACAGCTTAAATGTTTGCTTAGTTTTAATTTAATTTTTATAAAGTTAATATTTATTTAATAATATTTTTCTTGTTAAAATAACAAATGACATTGTTAGTTAATATTTTACAAAATTAAATTGTTTATTAATACTAATAAGATATGAAGAGATTATATTATTTTTTAAGCTGAACATTTATTTTTTATAGTATTATTTTTTATTAACCTCAATTTTTCCGGCTTGCCAAAAGGACCAGGCAAGTGTTATTGAAAAGCTGGTGACCCTGTAATTTTGTGGCATGCCGTATAATGAAGGGTAATACAGTAATTTACTCCTCCAACTAGGGTTGGAAATAGGTAGTTGTTAGCCATACTTTGTAACCAAAAATTTTAGAATGACAACCACAATTGAACATCCAATCGAACTTTCTTATGCCAAATTTTATTATTAGAAAAGTAATTGATTATTTTAATTTTATGTCCAATCCTCATTTTTACTCACTTTATATGGTGTGCAGGAAATTTCACTAAAACTACTTGAATTATTTAAAATTATATCTAAGCAGCGCATTTTGGCAATTATAAACATATTAATTTCAAATCCTGCCTTCAACTAGTAAGATCTGTAACAATGTAGGATGAAGGCGCCACTACTGATTTTGAAAATCAATATTACATGACAACATTGATTAATCACTTTTGAAGCACACCATAGAAAAAGTCATGTGATAGAATAGCGACTTGAAGAGGATGGAATGGAAAGAAAAGTTGCTCAATTTCACACACAAGTCAAAAATTCTTCTGATATGGAATAGTTAAATGAAGAAGAATTAAAAATCAAATGCCTGTATGAACCTGAAATAGATATGTATTTTGATTGAAACTTTGCAGAAAGGGTTTTCAACCTGGGGGCGTAAAAGAATTTTTAGGGGGTGTGAATGTATTCCAAAAGTATAACTAAAATTTATTCACTTTTGAGGAGTTACATGAGGTTACATGTAAGTTTTTTTCACATTATCATCCTTTCTTTAAGTTTTTAGAATAGCTTTTATCTACACATCCGTGCGGATCTGTATTTGAAGCATCTGCAGGCATAAAAACAAAATATCGAGCGAGGACAGACCTTAAAAGTGACCCAAGGTACCCTTTTTCAGAAGTTACAACCTAATATTCAAAAGCTCCTCAAGAGCAAACGGTGGTCAACTTCCAGATGAAGTAATGAAAATTACTGGTACAACATGCCAACCTCAACTAGGTCCAAGATCGTTTCCATTTATTTGTATTTAGTTCATCGATTTCACGCATTCTAATACGAACGTGATTAACATAAAGTTATGTTTAGATTCATATTTATAAATAAAGACCAGCTTCAGCTATCCCAACTAGCTTCTGTTTCAAATTTGATTTTTTCTCTTGTATTTACCATATCTGGTAGTCTGATGGGGCAGGGGGAGGGCTGGCAAGAGCTCATATGATTGTCCAATTGGGGGCGCAGAGCCTGAAAGGTTGAGAACCCCTGCTTTACAGCATTAACAGTTTAAAAAAATGCAAGGTGCTCAAATTTTTTATCTTTTCGAAAAAAAAAATATAGTAAAATAAATCAAAAAATAATAAAAAGAAAAGAAATGCATCACAGAGCAACTTACAGCTTAGCCCTACTAAAATGCAGTCCTTACTATCATAAGCCATCGGGTTAAATTTCGGAAAGCGATTACTGTTTGATGCCACCAGCATGGTTGATCAAAAAAAAAAAAAAAAATCTGCAATGTGTTGCACAGCTGATTGGTTAACAAGAATTTATATCACAGCTTATAAACAACTAAAAGCAATATACATCCAAAGACTGCGGTTTCCTTGTTGTGGGCTCATCAGTCTGAAACAGTCAATAATCAAGCTGGAGGCAGATGTCCTCTCACTGAAGCAGAGATTACCTTCAAACTGGCAGATAAATTTAGACAGAAATAGATTTACCAAACTAGCTTTTACCTACCAGTTTGCAGGTAATCTCAGATTCAACGAGAGGGCATCTGCCTCCAGCTCGGTTATGGACTATCCCGGACTGACTGAGAACACAAGAATGAAACTGCAGTTTCTGGATGTCATATCCAGGCTGTCTGTACATGGTTCATGGTTCTGAATTTGCCCTGGTTTATGGGCATTAACTTATAACAGATAAACAATTACTTTATAAAAAATAGAAGTTACAATCCTTGTGAAACATGGCACAGGTAGTATGTCCCGAGAGTTGCTATTGAATGATGCAGAAAATAATGATAAGTATGAGGAGTGGCAAATCCAGTGCTTTGTTCAAACGTCTTTTCAGGCAAATGACAGACTTCAGCTCTGCATCTAAAATAGATTAAAGTGAATATTACATTTAATGAATATTACAGATTGAAAAATTATTATATTATATATTACAAAGGACACGAGATTATATTGTTTAGGTAGTACACTTAAGCTTTTGTAAGTATGAGGAGAAATTCCTTTTGTTTCCTGCAAGGATCGGTTTCATACAAAACACATGTACATAATTGAAACGGAAGTGTAGTCAGGGTCGGACCAGGGGATCGTATGGTCGGGAGATCGCTCAAAGATCTGACAGGGTCACACTACAAGGTCTGACAGGCCCGAAACGGCATCTACTGGGACAGAGCTTGTCGGCCGCCTTTGATGATGTGTAGGCCAGGTGAGGTGCTCTCCTCAGGACATAGAGGCCAGGCGGGACCGGGTTGGCCTTCTACTGGGTCAGAGCACGTTGCCCGCCCTTGAAAACGTGGACACCTGGCGGGCCCTGGGTTGGCCTTCTACTGGGTCAGAGCACGTCATCCGCCTTCCACGATGTGGTGGCCTTCTACTAGGTCAGATCCTGTTGCCCTCCCTCCACATCGCGGAGGCCTGGCAGGCTCCATGGTAACCTTCTATTGGGTCAGAACAACTCGCCTGTCTTTGGTTACGTGGAGGCCGAGCGGGACCGGGTTGGCCTTGTACTGGATCGGAGTCCGTCGCCCGCCTTCCACGATGTGGTGGCCTTGTACTGGGTCAGAGCAAGTCATCCCTCATCGGTCATGTGGAGGCCGGGTGGGACCGGGTTGGTCTTCTACTGGGTCAGATCCCCTTGCCCGCCCTCCACAATGCGGAGGCCTGTCAGCTCCCATGGTAACCTTATACTGGGCCAGAACAAGTCGCCCGTCTTTGGTGACAATGAGGCCGGGCGGGACCAGGTGGGCCTTCTACTGGGTTGGAGCCTGTCGCCCCTCTTAGGCGACGGGGAGGCCGGACGGGACTGGGTTGGCCTTCTACATACAGCGTCGAAGCACGTCATCCGTTCCACGACGTGGTGGCCTTCTAATGGGTCGGAGCCTGTTGCCCGCCTTCCACAATGTGGAGGCCTGTCAGGTCCCATGGTAACCTTCTACTGGGTCAGAGCAAGTCGCCTGTCTTTGGGGACATGGAGGCCGGGCGGCACAGGGTTGGCCTTCTACTGGGTCGTAGCCCGTCTCCCGCGACGTGGTGGCCTTCTACTGGGTCAGAGCCTGTTGCCTGCCCTTCACAATGCGGAGGCCTGTCAGTTCCCATGGTAACCTTCTACTGGGTCGGAGCAAGTCGCCCGTCTTTGGACACGTGGAGGCCGGGCGGGACTGGGTTAGCTTTTTAATGAGTCGGAGCCCGTCGCCCACCTTCTACAACGTGGTGGCCTTCTACTGGGTCAGATCCCTTTGCCTGCCCTCAACAATGCAGAGGCCTGTCAGCTCCCATGGTAACCTTCTACTGGGTCGGAGCAAGTCTCCTGTCTTTGAGGACGTGGAGGCCGGACGGCACCGGGTTGGCCTTCTACTGGGTTGGAGCCCATTACCCGCCTTCCACAACGTGGTGGCCTTCTACTGGGTCAGGGCCCGTTGCCCGCCCTCCACAATGCGGAGGCCTGTCAGGTACCACAATAACCTTCTACTGGGTCGGAGCAAGTCGCCCACCTTCCACAACGTAGTGGCCTACTTTACTGGGTCAGAGCTGTTATCTTTTAATAGTATATTCACCCTATATTATTTTTCTCTCGTTGCTTACTAGTTAAAGATTTTTATAAGAATTGAGTGTTTACTTACGGCATTCGGCCGCATGTTATATCAGTAGGCATCTGGTACACATCCTCCATCAAAGTTAAAGTTCGAATACGTACTTCCATGTTTTCGCCACTTGGTGGCGCCCTCGTCACGATCTCTCATGAGCGGGAAAGTTGTAGAAGGTTCCAGAAGTTGTTACATTGATCATACTTGGACCAATGAGCGTTGAGCACGTCGTTTTGAACTTCTGTTCTTAAGGGGAATCGTCGTTACGTTCAGTAGAATCGGGCAATTGACCTCTGTCCAAGTATGTGATCTGTGAGCCATCAGAGTCATGTGAAGGCTTGTTTACAACCAGTTCGGAAGTTGTATCAATGTGAGTAAGACATGGATGGATAGCAGAAAGTTCAGCCTACCTCCAAGTTGTAAGATGCTAAGTTGAATTTCTCCATGTTGGTAGTATAAGATTTGAACTTCATCTAGTCATTTTGCTCACTACTTGAAAGTTTTTACTCAAGGTTGTAAACAGGATTAGTATTAGGCAGCAAATGTAGGGCCTGATATAGTGCAATATTTAAATATTTTTTCCTGCTATTTTAGTTAGTGCAATAGTCTAAATACCCAATGGCCCAGTTCATTCTTTATTCTAACAAATGTTTTTAATGTTTTATTTACATAACATTTTTGCCTTAATAAAGGCTTTTGTTGTCTTACATAATCGATTCTTTCTTGCAACTTTTGGCACAATTACACTCACAATACGTGAGTATTCTTTAACAATGCAACAAGAGCCCATTCCCTGCCCTCCACAATGTGGAGGCCTGTCAGGTCCCATGGTAACCTTCTACTGGGTTGAAGCAAGTCGCCCGTGTTTGGTGACGTTGAGGCCGGGCAGGACCAGGTTGGCCTTCTACTGGGTTGGAGCCTGTCGCCCGCCTTCTACGACATAGTGGCCTTCTAATGGGTCAGAGCAAGTCGCCCCTATTAGGCGACGTGGAGGCCGGACGGGACCGGGTTGGCCTTCTACATACAGCGTCGAAGCACTTCGTCCGTTCCACGACGTGGTGGCCTTCTACTGGGTTGGAGCAAGTCGCCCGTGTTTGGTGACGTTGAGGCCGGGCAGGACCAGGTTGGCCTTCTACTGGGTTGGAGCCTGTCGCCCGCCTTCCACGACATAGTGGCCTTCTAATGGGTCAGAGCAAGTCACCCCTCTCAGGCGACATGGAGGCCGGACGGGACCGGGTTGGCCTTCTACATGCAGCGTCGAAGCACGTCATCCGTTCCACGACGTGGTGGCCTTCTACTGGGTCGGAGCCCATCGCCCGCCTTCCACAATGTGGAGGCCTGTCAGGTCCCGTGGTAACCTTCTACTGGGTCGGAGCAAGTCGCCCGCCTTCCACGACGTGGTGGCCTTCTACTGGGTCAGAGCCTGTTGCCTGCCCTTCACAATGCGGAGGCCTGTCAGCTCCCATGGTAACCTTCTACTGGGTCGGAGCAAGTGGCCCGTCTTTGGACACGTGGAGGCCGGGCGGGACTGGGTTAGCTTTCTAATGGGTCGGAGTCCGTCGCCCGCCTTCCACAACGTGGTGGCCTTCTACTGGGTCAGATCCCTTTGCCTGCCCTCCACAATGCAGAGGCCTGTCAGGTTCTATGGTAACCTTCAACTGGGTCGGAGCAAGTCGCCCGTCTTTGAGGACGTGGAGGCCGGGCGGCACCGGGTTGGCCTTCTACTGGGTTGGAGCCCATCGCCCGCCTTCCACAACGTGGTGGCCTTCTACTGGGTCAGGGCCCGTTGCTCGCCCTCCACAATGCGGAGGCCTGTCAGGTCCCACGGTAACCTTCTACTGGGTCGGAGCAAGTTGCCCGCCTTCCACGACGTGGTGGCCTTCTTTACTGGGTCAGAGCTGTTATCTTTTAATAGTATATTCACGCTATATTATTTTTATCTCGTTGCTTACTACTTAAAGATTTGTATAAGAACTGAGAGTTTACTTACGGCATTCGGCCGCATGTTATATCAGTAGGCATCTGGTAAACATCCTCCATCAAAGTTAAAGTTCAAATACGTACTTCCATGTTTTAGCCACTTGGTGGCGCCCTCGTCACGATCTCTCATGAGCGGGAAAGTTGTAGAAGGTTCCAGAAGTTGTTACATTGATCATACTTGGTACACGTGGACCAATGAGCGTTGAGCACGTCGTTTTGAACTCCTGTTCTTAAGGGGAATCGCCGTTACGTTCAGTACAATCGGGCAATTGATCTCCGTCCAAGTATGTGATCTGTGAGCCATCAGAGCCATGTGAAGGCTTGTTTACAACCAGTTCGGAAGTTGTATCAATGTGAGTAAGGCATGGAAGGATAGCAGAATGTTCAGTCTACCTCCAAGTTGTAAGATGCTAAGTTGAAATTCTCCATGTTGGTAGTATAAGATTTGAACTTCATCTAGTCATTTTGCTCACTACTTGAAAGTTTTTACTCAAGGTTGTAAACAGGATTAGTATTAGGCAGCAAATGTAGGGTCTGATATAGTGCAATATTTAAATATTTTTTCCTGTTATTTTAATTAGTGCAATAGTCTAAATACCCAATGGCCCAGTTCATTCTTTATTCTAACAAATGTTTTTAATGTTTTATTTACATAACATTTTTGCCTTAATAAAGGCTTTTGTTGTCTTCTATAATCGATTCTTTCTTGCAACTTTTGGCACAATTACACTCACAATACGTGAGTATTCTTTAACAATGCAACAAGAGCCCATTCCCTGCCCTCCACAATGTGGAGGCCTGTCAGGTCCCATGGTAACCTTCTACTGGGTTGGAGCAAGTCGCCCGTGATTGGTGACGTTGAGGCCGGGCAGGACCAGGTTGGCCTTCTACTGGGTTGGAGCCTGTCGCCCGCCTTCCACGACATAGTGGCCTTCTACTGGGTCAGAGCAAGTCGCCCCTCTTAGGCGACGTGGAGGCCGGACGGGACCGGGTTGGCCTTCTACATACAGCGTCGAAGCACGTCGTCCGTTCCAAGACGTGGTGGCCTTCTACTGGGTCGGAGCCCATCGCCCGCCTTCCACAATGTGGAGGCCTGTCAGGTCCCATGGTAACCTTCAACTGGGTCGGAGCAAGTCGCCCGTCTTTGAGGACGTGGAGGCCGGGCGGCACCGGGTTGGCCTTCTACTGGGTTGGGGCCCATCGCCCGCCTTCCACAACGTGGTGGCCTTCTACTGGGTCAGGGCCCGTTGCGCGCCCTCCACAATGCAGAGGCATGTAAGGTCCCACGGTAACCTTCTACTGGGTCGGAGCAAGTTGCCCGCCTTCCACGACGTGGTGGCCTTCTTTACGGGGTCAGAGCTGTTATCTTTTAAGAGTATATTCACCCTATATTATTTTTATCTCGTTGCTTACTACTTAAAGATTTGTATAAGAATTGAGAGTTTACTTACGGCATTCGGCCGCATGTTATATCAGTAGGCATCTGGTAAACATCCTCCATCAAAGTTAAAGTTCGAATACGTACTTCCATGTTTTAGTCACTTGGTGGCGCCCTCGTCACGATCTCTCATGAGCGGGAAAGTTGTAGAAGGTTCCAGAAGTTGTTACGTTGATCATACTTGGTACATGTGGACCAATGAGCGTTGAGCACGTCGTTTTGAACTCCTGTTCTTAAGGGGAATCGCCGTTACGTTCAGTACAATCGGGCAATTGATCTCCGTCCAAGTATGTGATCTGTGAGCCATCAGAGCCATGTGAAGGCTTGTTTACAACCAGTTCGGAAGTTGTATCAATGTGAGTAAGGCATGGAAGGATAGCAGAATGTTCAGCCTACCTCCAAGTTGTAAGATGCTAAGTTGAAATTCTCCATGTTGGTAGTATAAGATTTGAACTTCATCTAGTCATTTTGCTCACTACTTGAAAGTTTTTACTCAAGGTTGTAAACAGGATTAGTATTAGGCAGCAAATGTAGGGTCTGATATAGTGCAATATTTAAATATTTTTTTCTGCTATTTTAGTTAGTGCAATAGTCTAAATACCCAATGGCCCAGTTCATTCTTTATTCTAACAAATGTTTTTAATGTTTTATTTACATAACATTTTTGCCTTAATAAAGGCTTTTGTTGTCTTACATAATCGATTCTTTCTTGCAACTTTTGGCACAATTACACTCACAATACGTGAGTATTCTTTAACAATGCAACAAGAGCCCATTCCCTGCCCTCCACAATGTGGAGGCCTGTCAGGTCCCATGGTAACCTTCTACTGGGTTGAAGCAAGTCGCCCGTGTTTGGTGACGTTGAGGCCGGGCAGGACCAGGTTGGCCTTCTACTGGATCGGAGCCCGTCGCCCGCCTTCCACGATGTGGTGGCCTTGTACTGGGTCAGAGCAAGTCATCCCTCATCGGTCATGTGGAGGCCGGGTGGGACCGGGTTGGTCTTCTACTGGGTCAGATCCCCTTGCCCGCCCTCCACAATGCGGAGGCCTGTCAGCTCCCATGGTAACCTTATACTGGGCCAGAACAAGTCGCCCGTCTTTGGTGACAATGAGGCCGGGCGGGACCAGGTGGGCCTTCTACTGGGTTGGAGCCTGTCGCCCCTCTTAGGCGACGTGGAGGCCGGACGGGACCGGGTTGGCCTTCTACATACAGCGTCGAAGCACGTCGTCCGTTCCACGACGTGGTGGCCTTCTACTGGGTCAGAGCAAGTCGCCCGTGTTTGGTGACGTTGAGGCCGGGCAGGACCAGGTTGGCCTTCTACTGGGTTGGAGCCTGTCGCCCGCCTTCCACGACATAGTGGCCTTCTAATGGGTCAGAGCAAGTCACTCCTCTCAGGCGACATGGAGGCCGGACGGGACCGGGTTGGCCTTCTACATGCAGCGTCGAAGCATGTCATCCGTTCCACGACGTGGTGGCCTTCTACTGGGTCGGAGCCCATCGCCCGCCTTCCACAATGTGGAGGCCTGTCAGGTCCCGTGGTAACCTTCTACTGGGTCGGAGCAAGTCGCCCGCCTTCCACGACGTGGTGGCCTTCTACTGGGTCAGAGCCTGTTGCCTGCCCTTCACAATGCGGAGGCCTGTCAGCTCCCATGGTAACCTTCTACTGGGTCGGAGCAAGTCGCCCGTCTTTGAACACGTGGAGGCCGGGCGGCACCGGGTTGGCCTTCTACTGGGTTGGAGCCCATCGCCCGCCTTCCACAACGTGGTGGCCTTCTACTGGGTCAGGGCCCGTTGCTCGCCCTCCACAATGCGGAGGCCTGTCAGGTCCCACGGTAACCTTCTACTGGGTCGGAGCAAGTTGCCCGCCTTCCACGACGTGGTGGCATTCTTTACTGGGTCAGAGCTGTTATCTTTTAATAGTATATTCACGCTATATTATTTTTATCTCGTTGCTTACTACTTAAAGATTTGTATAAGAACTGAGAGTTTACTTACGGCATTCGGCCGCATGTTATATCAGTAGGCATCTGGTAAACATCCTCCATCAAAGTTAAAGTTCGAATACGTACTTCCATGTTTTAGCCACTTGGTGGCGCCCTCGTCACGATCTCTCATGAGCGGGAAAGTTGTAGAAGGTTCCAGAAGTTGTTACATTGATCATACTTGGTACACGTGGACCAATGAGCGTTGAGCACGTCGTTTTGAACTCCTGTTCTTAAGGGGAATCGCCGTTACGTTCAGTACAATCGGGCAATTGATCTCCGTCCAAGTATGTGATCTGTGAGCCATCAGAGCCATGTGAAGGCTTGTTTACAACCAGTTCGGAAGTTGTATCAATGTGAGTAAGGCATGGAAGGATAGCAGAATGTTCAGTCTACCTCCAAGTTGTAAGATGCTAAGTTGAAATTCTCCATGTTGGTAGTATAAGATTTGAACTTCATCTAGTCATTTTGCTCACTACTTGAAAGTTTTTACTCAAGGTTGTAAACAGGATTAGTATTAGGCAGCAAATGTAGGGTCTGATATAGTGCAATATTTAAATATTTTTTCCTGTTATTTTAATTAGTGCAATAGTCTAAATACCCAATGGCCCAGTTCATTCTTTATTCTAACAAATGTTTTTAATGTTTTATTTACATAACATTTTTGCCTTAATAAAGGCTTTTGTTGTCTTCTATAATCGATTCTTTCTTGCAACTTTTGGCACAATTACACTCACAATACGTGAGTATTCTTTAACAATGCAACAAGAGCCCATTCCCTGCCCTCCACAATGTGAAGGCCTGTCAGGTCCCATGGTAACCTTCTACTGGGTTGGAGCAAGTCGCCCGTGATTGGTGACGTTGAGGCCGGGCAGGACCAGGTTGGCCTTCTACTGGGTCGGAGCCCATCGCCCGCCTTCCACAATGTGGAGGCCTGTCAGGTCCCATGGTAACCTTCAACTGGGTCGGAGCAAGTCGCCCGTCTTTGAGGACGTGGAGGCCGGGCGGCACCGGGTTGGCCTTCTACTGGGTTGGAGCCCATCGCCCGCCTTCCACAACGTGGTGGCCTTCTACTGGGTCAGGGCCCGTTGCTCGCCCTCCACAATGCAGAGGCATGTAAGGTCCCACGGTAACCTTCTACTGGGTCGGAGCAAGTTGCCCGCCTTCCACGACGTGGTGGCCTTCTTTACTGGGTCAGAGCTGTTATCTTTTAAGAGTATATTCACCCTATATTATTTTTATCTCGTTGCTTACTACTTAAAGATTTGTATAAGAATTGAGAGTTTACTTATGGCATTCGGCCGCATGTTATATCAGTAGGCATCTGGTAAACATCCTCCATCAAAGTTAAAGTTCGAATACGTACTTCCATGTTTTAGTCACTTGGTGGCGCCCTCGTCACGATCTCTCATGAGCGGGAAAGTTGTAGAAGGTTCCAGAAGTTGTTACGTTGATCATACTTGGTACATGTGGACCAATGAGCGTTGAGCACGTCGTTTTGAACCCCTGTTCTTAAGGGGAATCGCCGTTACGTTCATTACAATCGGGCAATTGATCTCCGTCCAAGTATGTGATCTGTGAGCCATCAGAGCCATGTGAAGGCTTGTTTACAACCAGTTCGGAAGTTGTATCAATGTGAGTAAGGCATGGAAGGATAGCAGAATGTTCAGCCTACCTCCAAGTTGTAAGATGCTAAGTTGAAATTCTCCATGTTGGTAGTATAAGATTTGAACTTCATCTAGTCATTTTGCTCACTACTTGAAAGTTTTTACTCAAGGTTGTAAACAGGATTAGTATTAGGCAGCAAATGTAGGGTCTGATATAGTGCAATATTTAAATATTTTTTCCTGCTATTTTAATTAGTGCAATAGTCTAAATACCCAATGGCCCAGTTCATTCTTTATTCTAACAAATGTTTTTAATGTTTTATTTACATAACATTTTTGCCTTAATAAAGGCTTTTGTTGTCTTCTATAATCGATTCTTTCTTGCAACTTTTGGCACAATTACACTCACAATTAGTGATGTAAAATACCCGGGTATTTATTTTTAGGGGTAAATACCCAGGGTATATACCCGGGTAAATACCCAAAATGGGTAAATACCCGGGTATTTATTTCAAAAATTTATAGTCAACTAAAATACTTTTATGTATTCCATTATGTATATATACAACCAATCATATACAAAACAATAAATTTTTGCCCAAAAATTGTATTTTGATCACATATTTAAAGAATTATTGTGTGAAACAGCTTAGCAATCTAATATGATATTCACATTAAATGTGTTGGATATGCCTAATCAACGTTGATAACCAAATTTCAGATATAAAAAGCCATTCTACAAAAAGAAAAAAAGCTTAACTGGTAACAAAAAAAAAAGCAAACATCAATTTTTTAAGGTCCTAGTCTTTTATAACCCAGTAATATATCCCTGCATGACATCAAAATGTCACGAAATGTCGTTCAATTTATTATTACTATTTATTTACCTATATCTTATGCAGAAATTTCCTCCAAACTTAGTTCAATTGTTCAGGTGTATTCTGTATCATGCATATATATATATATATATATATATATATATATATATATATATATATATATATATATATATATACACACACATAATATACATAAACATTTAAAATTCATTAAAATTTTTAATCTTTTATTTTAGGGTTTATGTTTAAAAAAGAAAATAGTCACCTTTTAATACTACCTAAAAAATTTTTGCAAAATGTGCAATTACTAGGGGATTTACTCTGCCTTCGGATAAATACCCAAAAAAAATATTTACCTCCCCACCCTACAGGAGAACAAATGCAAATGAGCAAGGCAACAGAAAAAAAATTTGCTTTTTTTTTTTGCTTATTATTGTGAAAACTGTTTCTATATTTTCCATGTTATCACTTAAATATCAATAAAAAAAATAACACCATAGTGTCTTAATAACTTCTCAGTTTATTCTTCCAAACATCCCTCATGCTTACTTTTTTTTCATTTTGGATAGGACTAACCTAGATTGTAATTTTGAAATCCTGAAGTTCATAATGAATTGCTTACACTTCTCCAATTATGACATTGAAAAGAAAGATTCCTTGGTTCACGATATGTTTCTGTCATGATTTCATCAAGTCTTTCAATAAAAAATATTATAAACTGTGTAATACATATGTATATATCAGTTTTACCAATTATTTCATATTTAGATTTTTAAAAAAAATTCTCATTCACTTTTTTGCATTTTTTATAAAATACCCAGTTTTTGGGTATTTACCCAGGCCTTGGGTAAATACCCGGGTAAATACCCAAAAAATATTTACCAACCCGCTGGGTATTTACCCGATCCACATCACTACTCACAATACGTGAGTATTCTTTAACAATGCAACAAGAGCCCATTCCCTGCCCTCCACAATGTGGAGGCCTGTCAGGTCCCATGGTAACCTTCTACTGGGTTGGAGCAAGTCGCCCGTGATTGGTGACGTTGAGGCCGGGCAGGACCAGGTTGGCCTTCTACTGGGTTGGAGCCTGTCGCCCGCCTTCCATGACATAGTGGCCTTCTACTGGGTCAGAGCAAGTCGCCCCTCTTAGGCGACGTGGAGGCCGGACGGGACCGGGTTGGCCTTCTACATACAGCGTCGAAGCACGTCGTCCGTTCCACGATGTGGTGGCCTTCTACTGGGTCGGAGCCCATCGCCCGCCTTCCAAAATGTGGAGGCCTGTCAGGTCCCATGGTAACCTTCTACTGGGTCGGAGCAAGTCGCCTGTCTTTGGGGACGTGGAGGCCGGGCGGCACAGGGTTGGCCTTCTACTGGGTCGGAGCCCGTCTCCCGCCTTCCACGACGTGGTGGTGTTGGGGAATGTGTCTTTACCTTAAGTTCATAGAACTAAATAAAAGGTTTACAGAACCCCAACATCAAAAAGCCGTGCAGTCTGCCAGTAAGAAAGAAAACATACTCAAAATAATTTAAATAAATAACATTTATTCAAAAATATCACAGTATACAACAGGAAAAATTTGTTAAATACCAAAATTAATTTAGATTGTAAACCCTCCCCCCCCCCCCAATTATCACAGAAATTTCAAAGTTAAATTGTTAAACAAACATTTTTAGAAAAACGCGAAATATTTTAGAAAAATTGTAAAATGTCACCTTCCTGCGCTAAATGCGCATGTTTACATTGCTGAAGAATTTTGGGCAAAGCGTAACCGAATTGTAGATTCATCAAACTGCTCCATCATTCAACGGCCGATAGGCTTGCTTGGTTCTAGAAGAACTTTTTCATATACCGGAACACCAACTTGTGCACACACTGGAATACCACCGGAACTTGCAGGAAATATAGTTGGAACATCCAGGAAATCCAATCAGGAAAGTCACTCTGTAGGACATCGATGATTTCAAACTGAAGACAGTTCTATTCAACCATAAGAGCACCAGTAAGTCAATCCAGGTATAGGCCAAGTTTAAGAATTAGGCCTAGTTGCAATGAGCAACATCTTTTGGTAATCTACCGCAAACACCTTCAGCAATGGTGACATTTTCCCTCCACAAAAAAAGGAGTAATTTAAAACATTTTAAACAACAATTAACACTGAGTAAAGCTTATCTTAAGCCCTGTTTGAATTAAAAAACGTTGCATCAACAACGGCTCGAGCACGCCGCAACTTCCATCAACGACAACCAAGCACGTTTGCCAAACCGTTAAAGACCAATCCCTGATTGGTCAACAAAAAGTGGCAAGATGTCAATGGGGAGTAAACACAAACAATCAAGTGAGCACTGAAAATATTTCGATCAATTTATTTATACGTTCCATGACCGCGATACGTCATCCCATGACACACCCTACTTTGCATTGGAGATATACATCTCAACTATTCCTGATTGAGTGATTTAAGTCTTTCTATTCGTGCTTTCGGCTCAAAGTAGCCAAAAACATCTCAACCATCGGGTGTTACGTCATAGGATGATTCCGACGTTGCACGATCATGCCCGAATCAATTTCAGTAATCCGCCGCTGGGACACAGGACTCGGAGTGGCAAAAACATATCGGAGGTAAGTTTCAAAAAATACTTCAACATTTGTAATTCAATTAAAAGCGCTCCAAGATACTGAATAAAGGCTTTTAAGCCCAACAGGTGGCCTTCTACTGGGTCAGAGCCTGTTGCCTGCCCTTCACAATGCGGAGGCCTGTCAGTTCCCATGGTAACCTTCTACTGGGTCGGAGCAAGTCGCCCGTCTTTGGACACGTGGAGGCCGGGCGGGACTGGGTTAGCTTTCTAATGGGTCGGAGCCTGTCGCCCACCTTCTACAACGTGGTGGCCTTCTACTGGGTCAGATCCCTTTGCCTGCCCTCCACAATGCAGAGGCCTGTCAGGTTCTATGGTAACCTTCAACTGGGTCGGAGCAAGTCGCCCGTCTTTGAGGACGTGGAGGCCGGGCGGCACCGGGTTGGCCTTCTACTGGGTTGGAGCCCATCGCCCGCCTTCCACAACGTGGTGGCCTTCTACTGGGTCAGGGCCCGTTGCTCGCCCTCCACAATGCAGAGGCATGTCAGGTCCCACGGTAACCTTCTACTGGGTCGGAGCAAGTCGCCAACCTTCCACGACATGGTGGTCTTCTTTACTGGGTCAGAGCTGTTATCTTTTAATAGTATATTCACCCTATATTATTTTTATCTCGTTGCTTACTACTTAAAGATTTGTATAAGAATTGAGTGTTTACTTACGGCATTCGGCCGCATGTTATATCAGTAGGCATCTGGTAAACATCCTCCATCAAAGTTAAAGTTCGAATACGTACTTCCATGTTTTCGCCACTTGGTGGCGCATTCGTCATGATCTCTCATGAGCGGGAACGTTGTAGAAGGTTCCAGAAGTTGTTACATTGATCATACTTGGTACATGTGGACCAATGAGCGTTGAGCACATCGTTTTGAACTTCTGTTCTTAAGGGGAATCGCCGTTATGTTCAGTACAATCGGGCAATTGATCTCCGTCCAAGTATGTGATCTGTGGCCATCAGAGCCATGTGAAAGCTTGTTTACAACCAGTTCGGAAGTTGTATCAATGTGCGTAAGGCACGGAAGGATAGCAGAATGTTCAGCCTACCTTCAAGTTGTAAGATGCTAAGTTGAATTTCTCAATGTTGGTAGTATAAGATTTGAACTTCATCTAGTCATTTTGCTCACTACTTGAAAGTTTTTACTCAAGGTTGTAAACAGGATTAGTATTAGGGAGCAAATGTAGGGTCTGATATAGTGCAATATTTAAATATTTTTTCCTGCTATTTTAGTTAGTGCAATAGTCTAAATACCCAAATGCCCAGTTCATTCTTTATTCTAACAAATGTTTTTAATGTTTTATTTACATAACATTTTTGCCTCAATAAAGGATTTTGTTGTCTTACATAATCTATTCTTTCTTGCAACTTTTGGCACAATTACACTCACAATACGTGAGTATTCTTTAACAATGCAACAAGAGCCCATTCCTTGCCCTCCACAATGCGGAGGCCTGTCAGGTCCCATGGTAACCTTCTACTGGGTTGGAGCAAGTCGCCCGTGTTTGGTGACGTTGAGGCCGGGCAGGACCAGGTTGGCCTTCTACTGGGTTGGAGCCTGTCGCCCGCCTTCCACGACATAGTGGCCTTCTACTGGGTCAGAACAAGTCGCCCCTCTTAGGCGACGTGGAGGCCGGACGGGACCGGGTTGGCCTTCTACATACAGTGTCGAAGCACGTTGACCCCTTCCACGACGTGGTGGTCTTCTACTGGGTCAGAGCAAGTCGCCCCTCTTTGGCGACGTGGAGGTCGGACGGGACCGGGTTGACCTTCTACTGGGTCGGAGCACGTCTCTCGCCTTCCACGACATGGTGGCCTTCTACTGGGTCCGATCCTGTTGCCCGTCCTCCACAATGCGGAAGACTGTCAGGTCCTATGTTAACCATCTACTGGGTCGGAGCAAGTCGCCCGTCTTTTGCAACGTGGAGGCTGGGCGGAACCGGGTTAGCTTTCTAATGGGTCGGAGCCCGTCGCCCGCCTTCCACGACGTGGTGGCCTTCTACTGGGTCAGATCCCTTTGCCTGCTCTCCACAATGCAGAGGCCTGTCAGGTTCTATGGTAACCTTCAACTGGGTCAGAGCAAGTCGCCAGTCTTTGGCGACGTGGAGGCCGGGCGGGACCGGGTTGGCCTTCTATTGGGTCGAAGCACGTCATCCGTTTTCCACGACGTGGTGGCCTTCTACTGGGTCAGGGCCCGCTGCCTGCTCTCCACAATGCAGAGGCCTGTCAGGTTCTATGGTAACCTTCAACTGGGTCGGAGCAAGTCGCCCGTCTTTGGCGAAGTGGAGGCCGAGCGGGACTGGGTTGGCCTTTTACTGGGTCGGAGCCCGTCCCGACTTTCCAGGATTTCCATGAACCCTGTAAACATGTGCTAGCAATTGAAAAGGGAAATGCATACTCATTTTGAAATGGATGTTTCTAGTTTTGATTCCATTTATAATCGGATTTCATGAGAGATATTCTAGAAAGGTGTTTTACTTTTAGATTCATTTATGTAGCCATGGTGAACGCGTCATCTTTACGAGGAGGAAATATCTAAATTTATGGCTAATCCATCTATGGATCTTTCGGACAACATTGAAACAACTATAAATTATTTTTATTTTAATTCTTCATACAGTAGATACTTTCTAAAATTATACGCTGAAAAAGAAGGCAAAGAATTTAGACGGAGATGTGTCCTTTGCTCGAAGCAGAATAAAAGACTTAACACTACCTATGAGTGTAAAATGCGCAATGCACATTGCTCAGTGCTTTGAAATTTTTCACGAGGCTTTAAAATTTGAACTGTTCCAATATTCTTCAAGTATTTCACAAAAATTATGCGCAAATATTTTTCCTGTTTTGTGCAAAATATATTGTTTAATTTTAATAATCTTAGTTATAGTAAAAAACAATATATTTTGCATTTTATTATTGTTCATTAATTCTTTTTGTTATGATTAAAATTATGACATACGTATTTTATCATACATTAAAAAATGGTTTTGTTTCTACGCGAAGTGTACATTTTATTTATTGTTATACAATGTGTACTTTCTGAAACTGCGAAATAGGCTTAGCGGGAGAAATTGTCCGGGCCTGTACGCACAGTCCCCGTGTAACAGCTGCCCTCCTGAGGGAGCGCTGGCTTCGGCGGGTTGCTCTCCTGGCCGGTCATTCCAAGCTCGTCAGCTTGCGAGATCGAGATTCTCGCTCAAGTGATTGGTTGTGGTGTAGAAATGCCACAAACTAGTATTCTACTCTACTCAAACTTAGCTTGCGGCTAGGTTTGAGTAGATTAGAATACTACTTAGCGACATTTTTACGTCACAACCAATCACGTGAGCGAGAATCTCGATCTCGCAAGCTGACGAGCTTGGAATGACCGCCCTGAACGGGTTAACAGGGAAATTTATTGAACTCAATCCTTATTCGCTTTACCACCTGCATGGCTAAGCCACCTACACCCCTTCACGAACTTATTTCAAGAAAACAGCCAAAAAAGAGCCTGTTTTCTTTAGTCCAGAAATTTACATGAATACGGGTGTTTGTACAATACTGCCGCATGCAGGTAAACGACAGTATCTGCAGAAATAAGTTTTCGAGATATTTGAAGAAATGTGTGGAATTAGATGTTTTTTTCGTTCCTTTTTTTCAGCAGAAACCAAATAGGCAAGCTTCTTTACTAATAATAAAGCTCAAAGTCTCTCTGTCTGGATGTCTGGATCTCTGTGACACGCATAGCGCCGAGACCGTTTGGCCAATTTTCATGAAATTTGGCACAAAGTGTTTGTGTGGACCTTAAAGCGATTTTTCGAAATTTCGATTTTGTTCCTTTTCTATTTCAATTTTAAGAACATTTTCCGGAGCAAAATTATCATAAGATGGACGAGTAAATTACGAAATTATCATGATGTGGAATGGACGATCGAATAAACATAGCCAATTGGCAAGAAATTCGTCATCCATTATTTGTAAATATACAGGCGAACCGAATGATCTTTTAATTTTCAACTACGGGCAAAGCCGTGCGGGTACCACTAGTGTACAATAAAACTAACTGACCATAGGTGACAAAAATGCAAAAAGAAAAATTTGCAGTTACTGCCCTTTACCTATGCTCGGCAGAATATACCTTTTTAATTTGGCTTTCAGCTTGAGTTTTGTATACTCTAGCCGAAGATGAAAGCTCAACCCGTGATTTTGACAGGAGCAATACAGGAAGGGGTTCATTATCAAACAACATTCCACTAGAGTCATCTACCACTTTTGGGCGAGCATCTTCCATTTTCTTTCAGTTTTCATAGCCAATGTTTATATTTGGTGGAGAACGGAGCACTATTCAAGGAAAAACTGAGTAGTTAAGATGTTTGAACACTGAATACACTTTTTTTTAATGTGTAAAATTACACCATCTGGGAAAAAAAATGAAAATAAATTCTCAAATTGCTTCTGCTCGCGTTCTTACATTGAAAACAAGCAGATGTATTGATTCAAACTGAAAACTTTGCAATAATTTCTGATGCTAAAACTGTATTCGGAAATTCAAGTCAACATACCGAATTACCCGCATTATCCGGCATGCTGGAAAAAAGCAAGGTTGACCAGCATGTCTGAGAATTCGAATTTTCCGGCATGCCAGATAATTCAAGGTTTATTTTGCAACAAAACAAAAGCAAATTTCCCCATTCAGTTCCAACTTTGTATTTCATATAACATTTGGTTGTTATTTATGATTGGTCATTATTAACAGATTATATGCCAATAAAGTAATCAATTCAGAAGCAATCATTGTCACTGCGATTCCTTCATAGTTTTTTCAAATAAGTTATTTTAGGTTCCTTTTAGAGAGATGAGTTTAATTTTCATTGATTGAATAGCTCTGGTAAATATTTTAGCACTGGCTTAGGAGCGGTAACTTAAAGCTTAAATGTTTGCTTAGTATTAATTTAATTTTTATAAAGATAATCTTTATTTAATAATATTTTTCTTGTTAAAGTAACAAATAACATAGTTAGTTAATATTTAAAAAAAGGTTCATTAATACTAATAAGATATGTATAGAGCTTATATTATATTTAATCTAAACATATATTTTTTCTTCCTAACCTCGATTTTTTCGGCTTGCCAAAACGACCAGGTAAGTGTTATTGAAAAGTTGGTAATCCTATAATTTTGCGGCATGCCGTATAATGCAGGGTAATATGGTAATTTACTCCTCCAACTAGGGTTGGAAATAGGTGGTTGTTAGCCATACTTTGTAACCAATTTTAGAATGACAAGCACAGTTGAACATCCAATCGAAATTTTTAATGCCAAAATTTATTACTAGAAAAGTAATTGATTATTTTAATTTTATGTCCAGTCCTCATTTTTTACTCACTTTATATAGTGTGCAGGAAATTTCACTAAAACTACTTGAATTATTTTAAATTATATGTAAGCAGTGAATTTTGACAGTTATAAACATATTAATTTAAATCCTGCCTTCAAGTAGTGAGATCTGTAACAATGTAGGATGAAGGTGCTACTACGATTTTAAAAATCAATATTACATAACAACATTGATTAATCACTTTTGAAGCACACCATAGAAAATAGCCATGTGATAGAATAGCAACTTAAAGAGGATGGAATGGAAAGAAAAGTTGCTCTTAAAAATTTCACACAGAAGTCAAAAATTCTTCTAATATGGAATTATTCCATAACTATTCAATAGTTAAATAAAGAAGAATTAAAAATCAAATGCCTGTATGAACCTGAAATAGATATGTATTTTGACTGAAACTTTGCAGAAAGGGTTTTCAACCTGGGGGCGTAGAAGAATTTTTAGGGGACGTGAATGTATTCCAAAAGTATAAGTAAAATTTATTCACTTTTGAGGAGTTACATGAAGTTACATGTAAGTTTTTTTGACATTATCACCCTTTCTTTAAGTTTTTAGAATAGTTTTTATCTACACATCCGTGCGGATCTGTATTTGAAGCATCTGCAGGCATAAAAACAAAATATCAAGCGAGGACAGACCTTAAAAGTGACCCAAGGTACCCTTTTTCACAAGTCATAACCTAATATTTAAAAACTCCTCGAGAGCAAACGGTGTTCAACTTCCTGATGAAGTAATGAAAATGACTGGTACAACATGCCGGCATCAACTAGGTTCAAGATTGGTTCCACTTATTTGTATTTAGTTCATCAATTTCACGTGTTCTAATACGAACGTAATTAACATATAATTATGTTTAGATCCATGTTTATAAATAAATACTAGCTTCAGCTAGCCCAACTAGCTTCTGTTTCAAATTTGATTTTTTCTCTTGTATTTACCATATCTGGTAGTCTGATGGGGGAGGGGGAGGGCTGGCAAGAGCTCATATGATTGTCCAATTGGGGGCGCAGAGCCTGAAAGGTTGAGAATTCCTGCTTTACAGCATTAACAGTTAAAAAAAATGCAAGGTGCTCTAATTTTTTATCTTTTCGAAAAAAAAAAAAAGTAAAATGAATAAAAAAATAATAAAAAGAAAAGAAATGCATCACAGAGCAACTTACAGCTTAGCCCTACTAAAATGCAGTCCCTAATATCATAAGTCATCGGGTTAAATTACGGAAAGCGATTACTGTTTGATGCCACCAGCATGGTTGATCAAAAAAAAAAAAAAAAAAAATCTGCAATGCGTTGCACAGCTGATTGGTTAACAAGAATTTATATCACAGCTTATAAACAACTAAAAGCAACATACATCCAAAGAATGCAGTTTCCTTGTTGTGGGCTCATCAGTCTGAAACAGTCAATAATCAAGCTGGAGGCAGATGTCCTCTCACTGAAGCAGAGATTACCTTCAAACTGGCAGATAAAATTAGACAGAAATAGATTTACCAAACTAGCTTTTACCTACCAGTTTGCAGGTAATCTCAGATTCAACGAGAGGGCATCTGCCTCCAGCTCGGTTATGGACTATCCCGGACTGATGAGAACACAAAAATGAAACTGCAGTTTCTGGATTACATATCCAGGCTGTCTGTACATGGTTCTGCATTTGCCCTGGTTTATGGGCATTAACTTACTACAGATAAACAATTACTTTATATAAAACAGAAGTAACAAACCTTGTGAAACACGGCACAGGTATTATGTCCCGAGAGTTGCTATTGAATGATGCAGAAAAATATGATAAGTATGAGGAGACGGCAAATCCAGTGCTTTGTCCAAACGCCTTTTTAGGCAAATGACAGACTTCAGCTCTGCATCTAAAATAGTTTAAAGTGAATATTACATTTAATGAATATTACAGATTGAAAAATTATTATATTATATATTACATAGGACAACAGATTATATTGTTTATTTAGTACACTTAAGCTTTTGTAAGTATGAGGAGAAATTCCTTTTGTTTCGTGCAAGGATCGGTTTCATACAAAACACATGTACATAATTGAAACGGAAGTGTAGTCAGGGTCGGACCAGGGGATCATGTGGTCGGGAGATCACTCAAAGATCTGACAGGGTCACACTACAAGGTCTGACAGGCCCGAAACGGCATCTACATGGACACAGCTTGTCGGCCGCCTTCGACGACATGTAGGCCAGGTGAGGTGCTCTCCTCAGGATATAGAGGCCAGGCCGGCCCGGGTTGGCCTTCTACTGGGTCAGAGCACGTTGCCCGCCCTTGACAATGTGGACGCCTGGCGGGCCCCGGGTTGGCGTTCTACTGGGTTGGAGCCCGTCGCCCACCCTAGAAAACGTGGACACCTGGCGGGCCCTGGGTTGGCCTTCTACTGGGTCAGAGCCCGCTGCACGCCCTCCACAATGCGGAGGCCTGTCAGGTCCCATGGTAACCTTCTACTAAGTCAGAGCAACTCGCCCGTCTTTGGTGACGTGGAGGCCGGGCGGGACCAGGTTGGCCTTCTGCTGGGTCAGAGCCCATCGCCCGCCTTCCACGACGTGGTGGCCTTCTACTGGGTCAGAGCACGTTGCCCACCCTCCACAATGCAGAGGCCTGTCAGCTCCCATGGTAACCTTATACTCTGGGTCGGAGCAAGTCGCCCCTCTTTGGCGACGTGGAGGCAGGGCGGGACCGGGTTGGCCTTCTACTGGGTTCGGAGCACGTAGCCCGCCTTCCACAACAAGGTGGCCTTCTACTGGGTCAGATCCCGTTGCCTGCCCTCCACAATGCAGAGGCCTGTCAGGTCCCATGGTAACCTTCTACTGGGTCGGAACAAGTTGCCGTCTTTGGTGACATGGAGGCCAGGCGGGATCGGGTTGGGCTTCTATTGGGTCAGAGCACGTCACCCACCTTCCACGACCTGGTGGCCTTCTACTGAGTCAGGGCCCGTTGCCCACCCTCCACAATGCGGCGGCCTGTCAGGTCTGTTGGGCAATTCAAATTGATAGCTCAATCAAAACCTGAAGTTCAAAGAACTAAAAGCAGGTTTTAAGCTAACGAACCCAACTGAAAATTTGTGGAATGATCTGCTCGGGAAGAAAGGACATACAGACACATATTTAACAATTAAATAAACATTTTATTAAACAATAAATATGTCAAAACATGGAAATAATAATAAGTGTAAATAAAATTCACATTCCCCAACAATTGAATAAAAAAATCCCCCCAAAAATATCAGTAGGAAACATTTCTTAAAAATAGTATCGTTTAAAGTTCCAGTAAAATTTATATGATTAGATTAATATAAGTACAACCTTGAGTCCAATGCCATAAACAGAATAGTTCATACGAACGAGTTTAAAAGTTCATACCAAACAAGCTATTCCTTCCTTAAAAGCTGGCACAACATGTGAGGGCGCGATCCACCAATTTGGATCCCATATCAAAATTGTCTGTGACCATTCCATGCCACCATGCTGTATTCAGAAAAGAAACCTGTCCTCCTGGACAACAGGAACCATCCGTCCATCTAATGAATATCCAATCCAGCTCTCGAGCGTGGACCTTCCATGGTCCTGTTTGTTAGGCCTTTTCACAGCAAAAAAAAAAACAACTTGATTTAAACTCTCTATTTTAGAGAGAAAATCCCTCACTTAAAAACTCATCGCAAGGCAACAACTGGAACATGCCCGCATTTCTGGCTGCTCTCAACGACAAAACTTCCTACATCTTTCAAAAAGAATACACTATATTACGTGGAACTCCGGAGCACACAGCTCTCAGGCACAATCTCAGCACCTCAGAAAAACCTTGGACTGCAGTCACAACATAGTAAAACAAGAGGTGAAACAATAAGAGAATGATTGATTGAGAGTTCACACATAAATAGCATTCCCTATCTCCCTACGCGATGGCGCGACGTATATCAAATAGCATGCATAAATTACATTGAGGAAACAACTCAACACAGTTTACAGTTTAAAACTAAAATCATTAAAATTGTTTCCCACATGCATACAGCAAGAATCTACTCAACATCTTTCCTATGACGTCACATCATCGTAGCGGGTCAACAAACGCATGCTACGCATGCAGGGAATGTTGGCTCTGGGAAACGATTCGAGCGCCGGTAAAATAACGGGATGACTTTCTAAGTTCGAAAAAAGAAGGAAGTAAGTTCTGGAAACTTTTCTAATCCTTCTAAAACTTTAGGAATTTCTCCAAGAAAAAAAATAATGGCTCTAGGCCAACAAGGTCCCATTGTAACCTTCTACTCGGTCGGCGCAAGTCGCCCGCCTTCCACGACATGGTGGCCTTCTACTGGGTCAGATCCCATTGCCCGCCCTCCACAATGCAGAGGCCTGTCAGGTCCCTTCGTAACTTTCTACTGGGTTGGAGCAAGTCGCCCGCCTTCCACGACGTGGTGGCCTTCTACTGGGTCAGTTCCCGCTGCCCGCCCTCCACAATGCGGAGGCCTGTCAGGTTCCACGGTAAGCTTCTACTGGGTCGGAACAAGTCGCACATCTTTGGCGACGTGGAGGCCGGGCGGGACCGGGTTGGCCTTCTACTGGGTCCTAGCACGTTGACCCCTTCCACGACGTGGTGGTTTTCTACTGGGCTGGATCCTGTTGCCCGCCCTCCACAAAGCGGAGGCCTGTCAGGTCCCATGTTAATTGTTTTTTTATTCAATTGTTGGGGAATGTGATTTTTATTTACACTTGTTAATATTTCCATGTTTTGACATATTTATTGCTCAATAAAATGTTTATTTAATTTTTAAATATGTGTCTGTTGTCCTTTCTTCCTGAAAAGATCATTCCACAAATTTTCAGTTGGGCTTGCTTGCTTAAATCTTGCTTAGTGTGGAAAATAGAGCATTGCCCGGCCTACGACGGAGCAGAAGGCTCCCCCGGGCCTGTCCGGCCTACATGTCGTCCAAGCCGGCCGACAAGCTCCGTCTTGGTAGATGACTTTTCGTGCCCGTCAGACCTCGTAGTGTGGAAAATAGAGCATTGCCCGGCCTATGACCCAGGAGAAGGGTCCAACGGGCCCGCGCGTCCTACATGTCGTCGAAGGCCGCTGACAAGCTCTGTCCCGGTAGATGCCGTTTCGTGCCCATCAGACCTTGTAGTGTGGAGAAAAGAGCATTGCCCGGCCTACGACCCAGTAGAAAGCTCCCCTGGACCAGTCCGGCCTACATGTCCTTGAAGGTGGCCAACAAGCTCTGTCCCTGTAGCATATAAGCTACCTTTACTCCTGTTCGGGCATAGGAAAATTTCAAGCCCTCTCATTGACTTATTCGAGTGTCAATCAAAGTTTCAAAGCAGTGACGTACTGTAATGTTGCTAGTCGTCTCTCGCAATGTTGCCTGTTCGTAATCTGCTATATACGAATAAGCATTTACAAATGAGATCTTCAATTCAATGTTGCTGACAAAAACAGCATTATTATTTCCAATCAATTTCATCCTTTGCAAAACAAATAAAAGCTGCCTTTGAGAAGCTAGGCTTCGAAATAAAAATAGGTGACTCCATCTTTAAGCGAAAAATGCATGTTTTACGACATCATTTTAATTTAAATCGAAGTTATTTTTAAAATAATTCTCATTGTAAATTATTTTGTTGATGGAAAAGCGAATTCTGCAATTTTTCATGTTCTTAATGATATTTAATGCAATTTAAACAGCTCTTATTAAAATATTGAGTGTAAATATTGAGTGCATTTGAATATTGAGTGTGTCTGGCGAACATATCCTTCTTGTCCTTAACTGATTTCATAACCCATAAAATAAAATAATGATCTACTTTTTTATCAAAAAAACATGTAACATATATAATTAAACCAATAAATAGTTTTATCTTTAAGCAAAAAATGGCGCAAAGATTTGAACCTCTGGAATTCCACTTCGTATTCGTCGATTCTCCAAATTCCACAGTCCATTTGGCACAATCTTCTAAATTGCAAACATTGCTCCGTAAAAACGGCAGTGTTTGATTAGCTAAACATAAACTGGCACAAGAGAAAATTATATTAGAAATTAGCATGTAGAAAATAATTCACAATAAGTATTTGTTAGTAACTTAAATGATAATCATTGCCTTATATGAACAGCTGTTTAAATTGCATTAAATATCATTAAAAATATGAAAAATTGTGGAATTCGCTTTTTTATTGACAAAAAAATTTACTGTGGGAATTATTTAAAAAATATTTCAATTTAAATTAAAACGTTGTCGTAAAACATGCATTTTTTGGTTAAAGATGACGCCACCTATTTTTATTTCGAAGCATAGTTTCTCGGAACGCAGCTTTCATTTGCTTTGCAAAGGATGAAATTGATTGGAAATAAGAATGTTGTTTTTGTCAGCATTTTTCAATTAAAGATCTTATTTGCAAATGCTTATTCATATTTAGCAGATTACAAACAAGAAGCACACTGCAAAAGATGACTAGCAAGTCATCGCAATGGTGTCACAGCTTTGATTGACACTCGAATAAGCCAATGAGAGGGCCTGAAATTTTTCTATGCCCGAACAGGAGTAAAGATAGCTTATATGCACTCTGGGCTCATCCGGCCTCGCAGTACGGAACGTGAGCCTGGCCTGGCCTTTACATCGTCTATGCAGGTGACGGTATCCGACCCAGTAGAAGGCAACCCCGGGCCCGTTTGGCCTCCACGTCCAGAGGGGAGCATTTTGCCTCGCCTCCAATCCAGTAGAAGGCCAACCCAAGCCCGTCTGGCCTCCATGTCCTGAGGAAGCACCTGGCACTGCCTACACGTTGTTGAAGGCAGCCGACAAGCTTTCTCCATGTAGATGCCATTTTGCGCCCGTCAGACCTCATAGTATTCGCAACTCCAGAGCTCGAGTACGCTACCTTGCAGTGATTAACAATACTAAAGAAAAAGGTAAAACATTTCATTTGACGTGTTTTCTTTCAGGTAAACTACAGGCTTCAGACAGTTTGTGATGTGATGTAATTTCAGAAGAACAGAAAAGGAAGCTTCCCACAAATACGATGAAAAATTCATGCCATTCACTAAGCGTCAAAGCAAGTTATAAGTTATGGCATTTGTTTATTTTACCTTTATCATCCACTGTTAGAAAGTGGCCGCAGTACCCCTATTGTTTACTGGAGTTGCAAGTGGAAAAAAGAGCGTTGCCCAGCCTTCACGTCCTTGAGGGCAGACAACAGGCTCCGACCTGGCCACTAAGGTCAAGACTCACGGTCGCCACTCGACTGTTTGACTTCCATCTTCAAAGAAAAGCCCCCTGCCCGGCCTCCACTTCGTTGATAGCCGGCAACCAAGTCTGTTTCACTAGAAGTCAATTTTGTGCCTTAAATAGCGCGGAAAATAAGAACTCTCCAGTCCTCCACAATGCTGAGGCCGAGCAATAGGCTCGGACTCAGTAGACGGCTACCTCGGGCCCGTCCGAACTTCACGTCTGGGGAGAGCACATCCGTCGGCCACCACGAGGGTTTGCAAGCGACCTTATTTTAATGCTTCATTTTAAAAACATGTCCTTATTTTTAATCAGCCGTTATTTAAAAAAATCAGGTTTTCGTTTTTCTAATGGATCAGTTGCGACTCACGTCACCACCGGAGGCGGAAAAAACCACGGTTTTTACCGCCCGGCAAAAATAGGTTTTTGCCACAGTGGCAAAAATAGATTTTTTGTTAACAACTTATGGAGTTTTTTTTTTTTCCTTTTATATAAAAGTAAAAGCATGAGAAGATTTTGATAAAAGGCTTTGCCATTTTCCGTACAGTGAGCTAGTATCACTAAAAAGTAGAGTAAATATAGAATGCACATATTGATCAGCATTTTTTTCTTCTTTTTAAATTCTTCTCTTGGCTATCCATTTTCCCAGTAAGTGAGAAAAAATGCATTATTTCTTTAGTGAGGAAAAGTTAATATTTTTCTATTTTCAAGTAAATATTCTGTTATTAATTAAATATATATAATTAGAATTCTTTTTTTTAATTAATTTACTAAGCTTAAGTAAACATACTTTGTTTTAGCATTGAAGGAATTGGCTCATTCTGAAAAAATTGTTTTAGTAAAGATTTAAAATCTTAAGTTTTGCAATCCCAACATGTTTTTTATTTATTTTTCACCTTATAAATGAGAAGTAACATGGAGAGACATAACTAAAATATTAAAGTGCATTATTTACATTATATTGACACTATTTCTTGATTAACACTACAATGCTACTTTATTTGCAATTAGGTTTTTGCCATTTTTGCCATGGTTTTTTCCACTGGCCCGGCAAAAATACCTTTTTGCCGGCAAAAAACCCAACCCTGCTCTTAACAATTGCATTCTTTTATTCTGTTAAAATTACGCAAACAATCCAAAATTTAATAATCTGCAAGAATAAGTAAAGCAGTTGCCATCATTGCTAAGCGACATCCTACACTCAAAATATTCAGTTAAGTAAAATAATTTACAGAAAGGTTTTTTATTAGGATTTTGTGTTTGCAGAAAGTTGGGTATTTGCTTATTGTAGGTCTGGCCATTTGATCAACGTTTTATATTTTTGTGAAAATTGGCTTCATAAGAACCCATAATATCCAAATTATTACATACTTTCTTTTTCAGTACCTTTGGCACATTAATTTGCGTGGATGTATTCTTATATATCAATTAAGAGGCGCAAATACAAAACCTTAAGTAAAACTCCAAGAACCAAATCCTTAGATATTTTTGTCTCGGTCTGCATGACGCTAATCGCAAGTGGAGTAATATATATTATAACACAGACAAAAACCAAACCATATTACTTATGCAGTGTTCAGTAATTTTTAGGGAAAGGCAAACACAACAAATTTAAAATGTTAATTTTTCCATGAAATATCGCTTTCAACTACAAAGTAGTTTTAATCATACCGAGAACAAATCTTTTGTTTCTAAAAAATTTGATTTCCCTAACGATAGCGAAGTTTTTGGTGTTCAATAAGTAAAATGACAAATAGTATTTTAAAATACTATTTTAAGCCTTACAACTTTAATACAAACGCAGTATCATTCTCTTTAGTGAAATCAATACACTTCCGAGTTCATATTTTCGTAAACATTGAATCACCTTAACTGGAAATGTAAAAAATTAGAATCATTGAAAAACTTACTTGTCTTTGTTGACTACGGCGACACGCGAAACGTTCTTAGTGCGTTTTTGCTTCAGAATTTTCTAAAAGCCGCTGTTTTCTTTTCAAACGTTAATTTCACATTTTGTTAAATCAAATTTGACGCTTGAGAGCCACTTACCGAACAAAAACAGAACAAATAAGAAAGATAATTTACTTAGTTAATGACCAACAGCGGGAAAGTTGAACGCATTACATTATAGTTGACGCAATAGTGCGTTAGTTGGGTGAAAGACTCACGCTCTCGGTTTCTCCTCTTCGATACACATGAGACGACGGGCATACTGTCCTAAAAATTACGGTTCCATTATAGGCCTCCGTGGCCAAATACAAATGTGATGACCAGCAATAGGCTCTTGGCCCAACTGATTTGGGGATGTATATATTTCTGATCAAGGAGTTGGTGGGCTTTACTTTGTGCAAGGAACAGTAAACGCTGAGGTGTATATTGGCACTTTGGAGGAGAAATTGCTTCCTACTATCCGGGATCGCTTTAGTTCAGTTCCAAACGTCATTTTCCAGTATGATTCTGCTCCGTGCCATAGGGCAAAACTGGTAAGTAACAGTTTAAAAACCTTTATCCTGCCATTAGACTTAAATTGTCATGGCGTTAAGTAATTTTTTTTCTCTCTAAACTCACACGCAGGTTCAGAAATGGAAAAATGAGCATGGGGTTAGCAGTTTGCCTTGGCCCGGAAACACCCTCGATCTACGCAAACAATTATCGGATTCCTGCAGTTAAATGTTTATTTCATAAGTTTTGCAGAGTTTCACATACATTCATCATTAATCGGTTGACCAAAACATCTCAAATAATCCCATTGTTGTGAAAATGCGTGGGTGACGCATTTTTTTTTTTTACCAGCACTGTATATAAAGGCAGAAGAATCTTCTTAGATTTGTTTATAGTAGATCTATTGATAAACCCAAGCATTCTGCTGGATTTGTTACTTGCAATACTGCACTATTGACTGAATTTGAAGTCCTGATTTGTTAAGATACCCAGATCAATAACATTTTCGGCCTGACTAATGATTGAACCCTGTAAAGGATAACTCGTACGCTTATTTCCATGACCTAAGTGTAGCACTCGATACCCCACCTATCCGCTCACTTAGTAATATGATCTAAATCCTAGCTGTTTTGCCTGTACTTCATTTTCTACAATCTCCATAACTTATACATCATCAGCAAAACACTGGCGCCCTGGGTGTTATTTCCTTCCAGCACTTCGCACGCGGTCTCAGGGGCGTAGCTAAGGGGGGGGTTTTGGGGACAAAACCCCCCCCGAAAAGTTAGTCTCAAAAAAAAAAGAGAAAAAGAAGAGAGAAGAGAAAGAAAAAAAAAGGAAGAAAAGGAAAAAATTCCAAGCGATTATACATACATACATATATATATATATATATATATATATATATATATATATATATATATATGTATAATACGACAAACAAGGGACGAAATATTCCGAATTTTGCCGAAGTGCCCCTGACGTCATAGGACGCGGAGAGAGGCGAAAAAGTTGACGCCGCAATATATATATATATATATATATATATATATATATATATATATATATATATATATATATATATATATATATATATATATATATATATAAAAGAAGTAACCCCCCCCGAAAGTCGGGTCTAGCTACGCCACTGCGCGGTCTCCTATTCCCAGTATGTCAAAAATGTGTGATTCCTTCACACAAGAAGGAAGCTTTCCAGGAAAATGCATAACTGAAAACGAAATAAAAAAAAAAAAACCCAGTAAGTTGCTTTACAAGGAACCAAAAGGGGGAGCGGCATGGTGTTAAAACTGCTTCGTTGAAAATTTAGGGTTTGTACTTTTAGGGGTATTTTTCTTTTCTTTATTTACATCAGCTCTCATTCTTATGGGCTTTCATTGTATTTGGAGAAATAAGCACTCCACATATGCAATTAATCCCTTTCACGATAGGGATTAAGGGGTTTTTAAAAGCTGCATTTTTTCTGTTGGCAGGAAGTTTTTATCTTAGGATATTCTTTGTTCAGAAGACATATTTTCCTGTTATTCGGCAATCTGTTTTCTGTTTCCTTGCAAACAGGGCATATTCGGAGACGTCTATTTATTTCAACCTTCCCCCCCCCCCCCAGTAAGGGGGAATCTTTCGATTTGGTTGATTATTGCTTCCATTTTCTATATTTTTCATCATCAATCTATTGCTGCATGCAATGTGTTTAAAACGGTTTTTTTTTGCTTTGAATGCAACTTTCTTTCTTTCCCTTTTTGTCTCTCTTCTCGTTTGCGAGGTACGATGATCACAAAGGAAAATTCATTTAACCTTAAAGTCTGGAAGGCTCGAAAGAAAAAAGAAAACTTTATTTCGTTCCTGAAAAAAATCAAATCTTGTATTTCGCAATCAATATTGAGACAGGAACCTAAAGAAGCAAGTCCTTCATTTAGGGAGGTCAGTTTCCTTCCCCTGGCCTTGAAAAAGTAATGTTTTTACATAGAAGTGGGCGTGGTTTTTGTTGCTTTCCGTTAAAATCTATCTTTATTTCTTCTCACCACCACTGGAAATATTCGAAATAACGGCCTGAAAAGAAGAAGTAGAAGAAAAAAGAAAAACAACTTTTCGATGAATAATAGCAATACGCGCAAATTACTTTTGCTCAACTTCAACCAAGAGCGAATACAGTAGGGTGTCATAAGGGTCACGACCCCCCCCCCCCCGCCCTTGAGTTATCAAATATAACTCGTAGCTGCGTTTTTGGACTTCTTTTTCGAAAAATTCGCCTTGGGTCCCTTTTCTGTCCGAGAGTTACTTTTTCAATTTCAGTCCCTCTATCCTACCAATAATAACCCCCTCCAAAACCAGGAGCGGGATCCCCTCTTGACTCCAACTGTTTAGTTCTTAACTATAATAAAAGGAGGTAAATACTGTTTCCAACACAAATAAAATGAAGATTGAAACATTGGTCAGGGTTTTTGTTTCATTTACGTTTCAGCTTCAGTTACTCAAAAGCAGGGACGTAACTAGGTCATTTTCGAGCAGGGGCAAGACCTCGTTTCGGCGCCCCCCCCCCTTAATAAAAATAAATTAAAAAAATATTATTTTAAAAATATAAATTTAAATTAGGCAGAGATAAGAAGGCCGCATGTGTTGATAAGCCTGTTAATGCGAATTTTACGTAGTTATAAGTTTTTATACAGTTTTATCACTGGGTTGCATTTTTTAAAATTTCGATAGTGGGTAAAAATAATTAAATATTTTATTTATTATTTTACATACGAAGTTTTTCAAGAAAAACTGTTTTGTATTTCACAACGGAGTAATTAACAACTTGTTGCATTATATATATATATATATATATATATATATATATATATATATATATATATATATATATATATATATATATATATATAAATTTTCATCAGGTGGCTCTGCGCCCTGCTCGCTGACGCATACCAACCCCCGAAGATTGCGTCGCAACCTTGTTTGATTCGCGAAGATTTAAATCGTCTGTCAGAAAGAATCAGATTAAAAAACACGTTACGAGTTCCATTTCGAACAAAGTGAAAATTCCCCTCTCCCTCCCATAGAAAATAGAGTTTAAGTGAAGAACTAATTTTTTGAACACAATCCCACTCCTACCAGAAATTATAAAAATAATTTGATAGAAATATGCATAAATGAGATGATATTTGAAAAAATAATCGCTTTGAAGAGCATTTTTCCTCGTTCCAAACTAACTTGAACCAACTTGACAGCTGTAGGTGCTGGTGCTAAAGAGGCTTTTGAGCATTGCCAAACAGCAGTTTTATACGTTTGAAAAACTGCTTTTAAGTTCGTGGTCTGTAGTAATATATTTTGTTCTTTAGCTCTGGACTGAGCATAGGACTTTTCGCTGAAATAGAAACCCTTATAGCTGCTGTTCTAATTTATTGATAAAATTGTTACAAGCTTTATTTGATGTAGAAAAAATCTGTTTGGAACAACGTGAAATATTAAGGGATGTGAGAAATCTTTCATTCCTTTAAAAGGCAATTTATGTAAAATTTTAGCTTAAAAAATTAATTACAAAAAAAAAGAAAAAAAAAACTAATTAGAAATTTAAAGTAAACAACCCCAGGTTCAAATCCTTGGGGCTCGAAGTAGTTTTGTACAAAATTTTAAGGCTGTAGGTGCTCTGAGGTCTCCTGGACGCAGGCTCGACACAGGCATCTTTTCACAATTTCTTTGACGTTACTTTTTTTTTTTTTTTCAAATGTACCGAGATGCGAATTTAAAATTACCACTTCAAATGAAAACAATAAAACAGAAATGTTTTCAATTATTTATTTTCAAGTATTTATATTATGCTACTATGAAAAAATTTGTAAGAAAAATAACAGTATTCAACAATATGTCGCAGTAACGTGTGAAATAATTTTATCTCCGATGAAAAATTTAGTGGGCAATTTGTTTTTGTTTCTCACTTGAAAATTAATTGAATATTGCTACTACTTAGTATATAGACTTTAATCCGACAACTTGCAATAGCTCCAATCGAATAGATTGTCTTATTTAAACATTACCTTGAAAATTTTATATGCAACACATTTTTAATTGTCACAATCTGTATAGTTAAATATTGATAATTAAAAGAGTTAATTTTTATAAAGAACGCACGTTCCCCACCTCTGGTATTTAGTATACATCTGAAATTCATTTTTTAGAAAAACAGATACCTAATGTGCTTGATATCAAAACTCTTTCTATTAACCTTTTTTGAAAAACACTAATCTTAAACATATTAACATTAGTTTTCAGTGAGTTTCATTCCAGGTTATTTCCATTTACAGTACAACCTTATTTATCTCCACTAACTTGGACCGAAGGCAATTTGAATAAACGAAAATTCCGATAGTACGGAGAATAAGCAGAAATTAATTCGCAAATAAGAAGACTTATCTTTTATTAGCAGCAAAAAATGATCTTTTGCAGCAAAATTTCATAGGATTGTTACTTGCAAATACTTGGTCATTTGGTCAATAGTTCAGGTGCAGTCGTGTCAGACTGACACTCCAAATACGTCACGTAGTTCATTAGATGACTATAATTTATTGTACGACCTATATATAGCAGTTGTGTATTTAATTAAAATAAGCGAATATTTGGCACATTTATAGTTTCGTTCCTAATATCATTAATTTAGAATTATCATTTTAGTGAATATATTTTTTAACTCTACAAATTTGATCCGGATAAGCCGGAGGTCTGGATAAACGGAAGCCAGATAAATGAGCTTCTACTGTAAATATAAATATGCATCAAAAGTATCAAAGCAAAATTTGAGAGGTGTAAAAAAATAGTTGATTTCTAACACGTTAATCGAAGTAAATGATTTAAGCATATTTAAAATATTGTGTGGGTGGCAAAAATATGTCTAAAATTTCTCATCTTAGCTGAATTTATCGCTAAAAACGTTAGTATTTTCAAAAGAAAAATGGGCAGCCTCTCGCACTTTAAATTGAATCTCCATAATTATAGTGCGAGATTTTTCACCAAGAATGAGGAAAATTGTAGAGGAAGACATCATGTGGGCAGCTTTATGACGTTTAGTTGTAGAAAAATGACATTTGAGCATTTCTGCTGTTTTGTATTGGTGTGCACTTCCCTCAGCTTTGTTCCTATATTCCTCCTCCGAGAGGCAAGTTCTTTAAATAAGATATAACAAGTACTAGTCACTATAAGAAAATACTTTCATGCTGTTTACTGCGCCTGCCTCGCTCTCTTTCGTCTATCTTTACCACTCTTTATCCACATTAAACCATGCAAGCTTTCTGCCTGCGCCCGCACTGAGAGTTTTTTTTTTTTTTTTTTGGACTTCTAATAATTTTTTCTTTTTTTTTTTACAAAAATTAATTTGAGCATTTACTTTGCCAGTTTAGCGCCCCTAAAATCTGGCGCCCGGGGCACAAGCCCCGTCTACCCCCCTCTAGTTACGTCCCTGCAAGGTCCACACAAAAGAAATAACAGTACCATTTGTTAGCAACTTCATTACTTCATGAGAAAAATGAAAAGAAATAGCTGAAGAGGGGTTTTAAACAGTTTGAGGGGGGGGGATATAAGTGTCTCAAAGAAAAAAAAAATGTGTATATGGGTATCCAAAAAGTCGTATATGAACCCAATTTCATTGCAAGAATTTTTTATTTACGCGAAGTGACGTGAACCAGAGCATCGATAAGGAATAAAATGGAGGGAATGAAGACTTTCATTCGCAAAGCAAAGATATCAAGCTACGTGATAGATTTTGAAGCAAAGCTTACGAAGAAATCAGGTTCCTTTCGACAGTTTCACGCAAAACGTGTCAACACCATTCTGTTGGCTTTGTTACTTGCAATGCTGCACTGTTGATTAAACTTGAAGTCCTGATTTATTAACATACTCAGATCAATAACATTTTCTGACTGACTAATGATTGAACCTTGTAAACGATAACTCGTACGCTTATTTCCATAACCTAAATGTAGCACTTGACATTTCCCTACATTAACATACCCCACTTATCCGCGGACTTTATAATCTAAATCCTCTTGAAATTGTTTTACGTGTTCTTTATTTTCTACAATCCCCATAACTTTTACATCATCAGCAAAACAATTCATTCTTCCGAAATATTCTCATTGATGTCATTCACAAAAAGAATAAACAAGAGAGGCCCTAAAACTGAATCCTGAGGAACCCCGCTCAAAACATCACTCTATTTAGAATGATTTCCCTTCACAACTACTCTTGGTTTCTTCCAGTCAGCCAAATTCTAACCCAAAGTAAAGTTTTTCCTCCTATTCCTATATCAGCTAATTTGCTGAGAAGAGCAACATGCAGTAATTTATCAAAAGCTTTTTGAAAACTAATATAAACAACATCCACATACTTTTTGTTATCTAAAGCCAAGGTTACCTTGTCGTAGAAATGCAATAAATTAGTAGCACACGATTTACCTTTCCTGAACCCATACTGCAAACTAGTCAACAGACCATTAGTCTCTAAGAAATTCATAATATTAAATTTTATCAAAGTTTCAAAAATCTTACAAACTACGCACAGTTAGACACTCGTTTTACGCGGGTTTAATTATGCGGGTCATCTTATGTCAAGTGTGTGTGATCCAAAATTTAAGAAATTTTTTCCCTTACCTATTTGAACTTCTTTGAAATTTGGCTCATCGATTGTACCCTTCAAGGTAATCAAAAGTCCAAATTTTTAGATTTTTATCTCTTATATTTTTTCATTTATGAGACTTTGAATTTTATAAAAAACTTCCTTTTTTCATGGATGCTTGAACATAAAATGGACTCAGCACCAAATATAGATAGAAAGATTTGGTAAAAAGAATTTTAAAGTACGTTGGTTGCTGTTTAAAATGATATGCAACATGACTAATTTTATAAAAAGTTTCAATTTTAAGAAATGTAATTTAGATTTAAAATTTAAATTTCTCAGAAATCGTAAAACGATTTTTTTAAAAAAAATCTCACAAAATTGTGTGTATTTTATCCTTGTTTGTGCAAAATTTCAAGTTGGAATCTGAATGGGATCCTATTTTTATGAATTTTTCAATAAAATTTGACTTAAGATAATGATATTTTTTAGATTCTACTATGTTAAATATGGGGTTTTCTTACTGGTTATGGTTTAGTGAGTTGCAAGTAAACATGGCTATGCTTGAGATGAGCTGGAATGAACTTGTAGATTGGTAGTCCCCCCCCCCCTCCACCACTTTTAATTTTTTTTTTCAAAACTGTTTTCAAAATGTAACTAAAATAAAACAAAATCAATAGTCAACTTATTAAAAGTTGTTAAATATTCTTTTTTAAATCAAGACTAAGTACATTCGATCCCCCCCCCCCTGTCACCCACCCAAACATACGATTAACACTATACTAGTATCACATCTCACATGAGGATTAAATTGAGGAAAGTTATAATTCATTCCATCTCCTACCCCAACACCAACCTTCAATTTTGGAGGGGGGAAAGAAATGGTTTGCCCCAAGATCATAGCAAAATGTTAGTCGTTCCCTCGTGTTGTTTCAATGTTTTTCCATTCTTTTCACGCAAAACTAAAAATAAATCAAAGTACCAGATCATATGTCTGTCCACACAGCTGTCTTTCTGCAACATCTGGAGTGCAGCTGTATTTTTCTTTTCTTTATTTCTTGTTTTCTTTTTAATTTCTGTTGTAAAGGAGAGTAATGCAATGAGATCTATCTATACATATATTAAAAGCAGTTATATCTCAAAAAAATTGTGCTCTTTTGAGCATAACCTTCCATGTTGTTAAGCTTCATTCCAGATTGCCCCCCCCCCCCCATGAAAAAAAAGCCGCAAATGAGTGTAGTTCTGAATTTTTTTTTTGTTAAAGTTTTCCCGATTTTCTGTTTTTTGACCCCCCCCCCATCCATTTATAAATTTATAAGCCTCAGTCACTACTGATGTTTGGTAGCGTCTTAGTTTGTTATAATTATTACTCCTACGTAAGGTTTTTTTTTCTTTTTTTTAAAATTTTGAATACAGTTTTGAAAAAGAAAAAAAAAGATAAAGATAGAGAGGGGGGGGGGGGGGGAGCTACTAATCTACAAGTTTATTCTAGCTCATTTCAAGCACAGTCATGTTTACTTACTACTCACTAGCCCATCAAACCCCCTTCCCCCACCCAGTAAGAGAACCCCATACTTAACTTAGTAGAATCTGAAAAATATCATTATTTCTTAAGTCAAATTTTATTCAAAAATTCATAAAAATACGATCCCATTGAAATGAGATCCTAACTTGAAATTTTGCATAAATAAAGATAAAATACGCACAAATTTTTAGAATTAAAAAAAATCATTATACGTTTTCTGAGAAATTTAAATCTTAAATTTCATTTTTTAAAAACAAAATTTTTTACCAAATTAGTCATGTTGCACATCATATAAAAGGGCTTTTACCAAATCTTTCTATCTATATTTGGTGCTGAATTACCGTCCATGTTATTTTCAAGCAACCATGGAAAAAAGAGGGGTTTTTCTAAAATTCAAAGTCTCATAAATAAAAAAAAATAAGAGATAAAAATCTAAAAACTTGGACTTTTGATAACCTCGAAGGGTACAATCGATGAGCCAAATTTCAAAGAAATACAAAAAGGTCAGGGGAAAAACTTTGGATTACTTGACATGAAACGACCTATACGCGGTTTAAGATTTGACACTCTTATTCTACGCGGATGAATTTTGATTTTATGCGGATGGGGTATTGCAAACAGATAAAATTTTCCTCTATTTCGAAATCCAAATTCCTGAGATTTCAAGTAACCCGTAATAAATTGCTCTTTGGAGTGCTAATAAGCGATCTTGATTAAGTTAATTCATGTTTTCATTTTGCACGTTGTGCATACGTTCCTGAACAAGTATATATTAAAATTATTATGTACTTATCTATCACTAGAAAACGGTATTTTTTTATTTATGGAACCTAATCCCTATTTTAACACTACTATTAAGTCTTAATTTACGCGGCATTTCCGCGGAACTTTACCCCCGCGTAAAACGAGGGTCTACTGTATACAATAATTAAGTTAATTAATATTTCCGTCTACTGTCTGTTTTTCTTAGCTGAGACCTAGCGCTAATTTGTGCATGCGTCGGGTCTGCTCTGATTTTATCAAAATAAGGGGGGGGGGGTACCGGAAGTAAAAGATGCAAAATAATAAGTGTCTACATTAGTAGCCTTCTTAACATCTTTCCGCTCCTTGCTTACGTATGCAAAGAAAAATAGTGTATCGAATTCAACTGTTTTTTACTCATTTCTGCAAGGTTAAAGGGGCATATTCCCCTTAAAAAAACGCAATTCTTTCAGAAAGACGCACAACATAGGAACTCATCACAATAATTCATTACATGGCCTTAAAAAGAATGAAAACCTTCACAAATTTATAAGACACTCGCTCTCTTAACTATTCTAATAAATAGTAATAACTAATTGCGAAATTGGGAACCTTGCAGGTAGTGGCGTATTTATTTATACTCCTCATGCCAACTTGACTCTTTCGCTTCTTAGTCCCGATCACTGCCCCGTCTTCAGAAGTGAATTGATTGCAATAGACCTTGGACTAGAAGCTATTCTTTTTGAGGAGGATTATAAGTGAATTATGGATCTTGTCTGACAGCCGTAGTTCTCTCCACCATGTTGGTAATTGGCTTCTTGTTGGCGACAAGACCAGCAAATCCATCCTACTTACTTTAAAGCTCATTTCTCTTAATCATGATTTTCATTTACAATGGATGCCCTCTCATGTGGACATCCATGGGAACGAAATGGCCGCTAATCTTGCTAAAGAGGGTCGCAGGATTCCAACAACTCCATCATCCACACTTACCTTTATGGGGAGTTATACTCCGGAGAAAAATCCAAAATCTTGGAGGAGTGGAAAACACCCATGATGGTACAAGGGATCAAAACCGGGCATGTCCCTTGGCCTCCCGTCTGACAGACGTACCCGGACTGCTCTCTAAAGACTTGCTTGTGGTCACATCAAGTGCCTCACTTTCAACAGGAAAACTTTCGCCACCTGCACCAAGTGCCTGAGTCATCAGGCTTCTCCAGTTCACATTTTGGATTGCATGGGACTCTTTAGGGAGGATCTCTTTAGCAATCCCCTTTTGGTCTTCGACCTCCTTACAGTCAACGGGATCGTGGATCCTGTCTGACTCCATCAGACAGTGAGGATAAGCAACAACAACAACTAATTGCGAAAACATGTTTAGAAAACAGCATATAAATAAATATACGCAGACGATAAATTCAAAAATGTAACGATCGAATAATTCTATTTTAATTTCTTTTTACAACGTTTTAATTTCTCTTTTTTAACAATGCTGCTTTTTGAAAGCAGACAACCCTCAATATATCTAAAAAATACGCAGATGTTCTGTGATCTTTCGCCCAGTTCAACAAAAATACATATATTGTCTACCTAAAAATTTCCGAACTGCACTCATTATAAAAATTTGGAGCACACAATCACAGTTCTATTGAATAGCCTATATCTATTGAGACAAAGAAACGGTTATTAGGAGCGAAAAACTACCCACATGAAGAATACAATACTGTACAATCCTAAAACTCTAGTAATACAAACCTAAATTTTTTAGCACATAATTAAGAACTTTAAAGTTAGTCGTTTTACCATTATGCGCAAGTGAAATTTGAGCTTAGTTGTTATAGTTTAGGCATGTCTAAGCGCTGTATGATGTTGGTTGTTTTTAACATATATGTTAACTTTGGTAAATATTAATTAGTTTTTATTTTTCAATAAAATGTTCAACAGGTGCATTTACTTATTTGGTTGATAATCACAGGTTTCACTGTACTTAGGAATCCTAAGTAGTACTTTAACATCAAAAACATCATTTCTTTTTCTAATTTAATTTTTTAAAAAAGTAGTCAACAAAGAGAAGAATCATAAAGAAAGAGAAACTTGAACACAATAACCTATAAGTTAGCTCTGGTATTAATTTTTAAGTTTTTTTTTTTTTCTTTTTGTAATTCAAATCTATCAAAAAATTAAGGGAAAAAGCGAAACAACTAAAAGAATAAAAGAACAAACTGTTCCACAATTATTAAAGACTGTCCCTCTATAGAAATAAAACAAGGTTTATCGATAAACGCTCGATACTCAATACTAAACAATAGTCAACCATCGAAATTCGAGGGCCAAGTGATGGAGGGTACTGATTTTTGTCCCATTTTTTAAAAATACAACCATCATTAAATAACACTTTCCTGTTACTGATGAATGAGATTGTCCAAAGTTCAGCGACATGTGTCACACTCTGAATAAACCTTATTTTAACAGTTGTATCATTTATTTGAGTAAATATTGCACAAAAGATATTTTTGTCAGTTTGCACGTTCAAATACAGTCTAAATACATTTATTTCAGAGCAATATTACTTCAAACACACCATTTAGATATGCAGTCAAACCACGTTATCGCGACACCTCGATTTCACGACACTTCGGGTGTCACGTTACTTTTTCCAAGTCCCGAAACGATGCCATATAATTTTAATGTTAAGTGGCTTCGGATTTTACGACAGTTACTTATTTATTTAATTTTTTTTTTTTTTTGTGCAACTCCGGTTACGACGACACTTTGAGCTGCGCAGGCTATTTCTTTGCATTTGAAAAATTTTCAGTAAAATCATGAAAACATATTTGTTGAGAAACCTTGAATTCTGACAACAAATTAGACCAGGCATGGCTAGGGTCGAGTAGATAAGTTCTTCAAGGTACAGGATTTAGACTTTGACAAGAGGTACAATAGAAAGGAATTCAAAGCAGGTTTACTTTCAGCTGTAGGTGGTCACTACAAGCTTCTCCCATGAGAAAAAGAGATAAGAGCTCCTCATTAGATTGAAAAAGGACACACAACTCTAAAGTGGATAAAAGAATTTGAAAGTTTTTTTTCACCTATGAAAGGTGGGGCTTAGACTTCAAAATCTAGTCAAATTGCGGACGAAAGAAAAGAGTCTTGAATTGGTTTCTTTCTGCTGGTAATTTTGTGGGAAGGAGGAGTGTTAAAAATGTTATTCAAAAGCTCAGCAAACACTTATTGGAAAACTTTAGAATTGAAAAATAAATAAATAAAATAATAAGTGAAGAAATTCTTTTTACAATTTTTGTTATATTCGCCAATAATTCAAATTTACATTAGTTAAATCTAATTTTAAAACAGAAACACTATTAATTTCTTCATTAAATCTAATTTTATTACAAACTAATGTTTAATTATGAATTTTTAAACTATTCCGGTTATGACGTCGCTCCGTCTACGACAACACTTTGTTGACAGTCCCAAAGGTGCCGTGATAACGAGGTTCGACTACTCAAAATAAGCATTACTGACCCCATTTTCCACACTATGGGGAAACGAGGCATGAAAATGCTTCTTTAAAAGCATTAATTTGAGTAAACAAACTGAAAAGTTGAATGTTTATGTTACATGCTTATTCTCCATGAATCTAATGGAATGTACAGAAAATTTCATTGCAGTTATTGGACCGTTTAGTTCCAGAATCTGCTTTAATCTCTTTGGGATTCTCGCTCTTTTCAACCAATTTCTGTCACCTGATATTAAATAATAGACTTGGATTGAATTTGTGTTAAGTGAGCATTAGAAAAATTATAAAAGCTTGTTTCCTCACAACGAGCTTGTTTCACATTACATTCACCAACATGTTGACTAGCACTAGATACAAAACAGCTCTAAGCACATTAAACTCGAAAACACATTTTCAAACTAGCCTGGCTTCTCATGTGTCTCGTCGTGCTTCATTTACACTTTTGAACACGATCTACGCGAGGATGATTTCTCATCTGCGTGGGATATTAAATGTCTGTTCAAGTTTGAAGCGACAGAAAATGCCTTAGAACAATAGTTACACGGATAAGGTCTTTCGCCCGAATGAACCTTCATATGTGCCTTTAGCGCAGATGCGTAAAGAAATGACATCGAGCAATGTTCACACGGAAACGGCTTTTCGCCAAAATGGAGTTTCATATGCGTCGTTAAATTCCCAGACTGGGCGAATGACTTGGAGCAATGGTCGCACGAGTAAGGCTTTTCCCCGGTATGTTTCCTCATGTGTAGTTTCAAGGTCGAAGCAAAAGGAAATGACTTGGAGCATTTTTCGCACGAATACGGGTTCGAGTCGGAATGGGTTCTCATGTGCGCCGTTAAATTTGAAGAATGAAGGAATGTCTTGGAGCAGACGCTACACGAATGAGATTCTTGACCACCATGGAGTTTCAAATGCAACCTTAGTCCCGAACCGTAAGCGAATGACTTTGAGCAATATTGGCACGAGTAAGGTTTCTCGCCCGTGTGGACTCTCAAATGTCCTTTCAATTCGCAAGAAGTGTGAAATAACTTTGAACAGAATTCGCAAGAAAAGGGCTTCTCCCCAGTGTGGGTTCTCATGTGCCTCTTCAGGTCCGAACGCTGAGAAAATGCCTTTTCACAGAAATCACAAGGAAAGGGCTTCACCCCAGTGTGCATTTTCATATGTCCCCTAAAAGTAGAAGCATCAGAAAATGCCTTGGGACAGAAGTCGCAAGAATAGGGCTTTTCTCCAGTGTGTATTCTCATGTGTGTCGTGCAAGTTGAAGCGTCAGCAAACGCGGTTCCACAGTGTGTACAAGAATATGGTTTCTCACCCGTGTGGACTCTCATGTGGCGCTGCAAATTTTTAGCTTGGGAAAATGTTTTTGAGCAACATTTGCACGTGTGTGGCTTTTCGCCAGTGTGGACGTTCAAATGTATCTTTAAATGGGAAGCATAAAGGAATGTCTTTGAACAGAATTGACAAGAGTATCGCATCTTGAAAGTATGGAATTTTTCTCTTAGACCAAGAAAATGAATTCAACGAAAATGACCCCAGTATACACTTTTTGTATACTCGGTATACTCTTTCATAAATCTGAGACGTTAGAAAATGCCTTTGAGCACCAAAGAATTTTTTTTTTTGCCATAACGTCATGAATATGACTCTTAATGTGAAGCGTTGTAAAGGGTCTTCAAACAGCATTCACACATATATGGTTTCTCTCAAATATTGGTCGCATTAAGCATTTTAAATCGTGGTGGAAAAGAAAATGGATTTGAACAATGGTCGCACAAACAGTTTCATAATCGGTCCTGTTCAAATGTTCAAATGATGAAACAAAACGAGGGAAATTCCATTAGAACATAACCCACAAGATTGGATTTTGGCAAGCAATGGACTTGAAAAGGTTTGTTGGGACCACATACCATACCATATTGTTGAATAAAACAATCTTGAAACAAACAGGTACTTATTCACATTGTGATCCTGGTGGTTTCGGACTGTCATTTAAAGAAACTTTAAGAATAAAAAAAAAGAAACAGATTATAAGTATTTCATATCGAATACTTTTGTAGACGCTAAGTTCTTTTTTTTACTAACGCCAAGTATTTTTTATGAGCGCTCGGACAACATTTATTGTTTTAATACGAATTAAAAAATCTGTTTCCTCGAATATAATTAATATTCCTGGAGGTTCAAGTTGGATTTCTTCAAATCTTCGTTTCAATCACAGCTTTAGATGAATGTGTATATGAAAAGTGTGTATTAAGAGTTGTAGTACAGTTCGACGTCTGACGTTGTTGCACGTTGAATTCCGATGCAATATTCAATTCAGATTATTGCTGGAAAAAATGCAAAAGAACAAGTGATTATCAAATATATTTTTAAAAAAAATTACTTAAACATACTATCAGGTATAGTATTTAACAAACAAAAGTCTAATAACTAGCATTGCTAAGGCAAACATAGGGCTGTCGTTATTGAAATTTTCAATTACTGAAACTTCAAATAAAGACAACCCAATGATTGGACCACTTTTGCTTGGGCAACCCTATGACGTCGGGTTTGTAATGTATTTTTACCTACTTTTTTTTTTATGTAACTTATGTGGAAACTTGATGAAGGTAAATTACTCATTTTTGGGCACCTTTTAACATATGACAACCCTGATTAGGGACAGGAAAAAGATAGGCAACGTTATTTTAGCGTTTTATTTACATATTTTACTCTTCATTTATGAGAACAATTCTTGGAAACTCGATGAGGGTAAATTACTCATTTTAAGACATCGTTTAGCCCCTGGCAACCCTGATTAGTTTGCACGCAATAGGTAAGCAACCTCGCTAAAGCGTTTTGTTTACAACTTTTACTTTTTATTTATGATAATTTTTGGAAACTCAATGAGGGTAAATTAATTATTTTGGGGCACTTTTTAGCCTCTGGCAGCCCTGCTTAGGGAGGCGAAAAAAGTAGGCAACCTTACTTTAACGTTTTATTTACAGCTTTCATTCCGCTTACAGTTTCCGGAAACTCTGAGAGTTGTAAATTATCTCATCTTTGAGCACCTTTTATCCCCTGACAACTCTGATTAGGGACCCGAAAAAGATAGGCAATCTTACTCAAGCGTTTTATTTCCATATTTTACTCTTCATTTATGATAACTTTCGAAAACTCGATAAGGGTAAGTTACTCATTTTTAGGCATCTTTCAGCCCTTGGCAATTCTGATTAGTTCACGTGAAACATATAGAAATTTTTACTTTTGCGATTTATTTACAATATTAATTCCTACAGAGTTTTGTTTGTTAAATAAAAGTTTTATTAGTTATTGTTTTCGTTACGTTTCAGTTTTTAATTTGACACTATATATTTCATTTTTTTATGAGTAAATAATAACCATGTCACAATAATGTTTGACTTGCATTTAAAACCCATATAAGGACTCTTTTGTCCCCGGGATCAAGTCTTCCACAGACTGGGACCAAGTCCCCTTGTACAAAGAAGACTTGATTCTTTACCAAGTTTTGTTTTTTCTAAAAAATGTTTTATTCTAATACTAGCTTCGTTGCCCGGCTTTACTCAGTTTACTTGGAGCATAAAAGTTATGTCAAGTGAAGCATGTTCAACAATCAGGCTTCAATTAGAGAAAAAAATGCTGTAAAATTTCGTCAAAATAATCATTCTTAAAGAAGAAACGGCAAATAAAAAATTCCGGAATAAATTAAATACCACCCTCAATTAATATAACTAAAATACAGTAGAAGACCGTTATAAAGCTAACCTATATAATGCAATTCTCTATAAACCTCACTACTTTTCAGAAGTAAACAATAGGGTTTGAAGTTTAAAAAATCCCCCTGTTTTGCTTTGTGATTATAATAATTAGGCAAATTAAATTTTCAAAATTTTTCCATCTTTCCATCTTATTTCAAAGCTTTGAAATTGAAAATTAGTGCTCATAGTAAACAGAAAATACCAGATGGCTCTTGAAAATGCAGCTGTTATGCAAACCATGAAGCTAGCAGAAGTGCAGGATTTTGATTGTGAAACATACTTATTTGTGAATAACTAATTGTAATATTGGTGCTTTAATACTCATTGCAGATAAAACTCATTCTGAAGTGATAATATATAGATATATTCTGAATATTAGTTTCAAAATTTGTGAAATGATCTTATATAACGCAAAAACCTGTGTAACGCAAAAGCTCTGGTCCCAAGGTGGGCGTTATAACGGTCTTCTACTGTATATATATATATATATATTCTCTTTTGTGAGTGACTTCTTCATATCTGCTCTGTGCAGGGCCTGATTTAAGTGTAAGACCGAGCAGCACGGGCTTTGGGGCCCCCTAATTTGGGGGGGGGGGAATTACGAAAAAAAAATCCTAATGAATATTTTCATTTGTTCTGCACTATAAATTTTCAATATTTTTCTTTATTCTAGTGTAAGTTTAAAAATAAAATTGTTATTGATGACTGTTTTAACACGGTTTTTGAGTTCAGCGGAAAGCTCTCTCCCGTGGAGTGAGAAAACTATCTGGAGTGACGTCTAGGATAGAATGAGACCACTCAGATGTCACTCCGTATTAGTATGAAGCTCACTATTACTGTTCAAATAAGGCATTTATTTTTTTTTCTGTTGATTTACAATATTTCAAGATGTTTGAATCTTTTATAATTGTTCATTTATGCAAGTTTCAAATTACAAATACATTACAGTGACATTATCAAAATCACATATACAGTTATCTCTCAATAACTCGATCTTCTACTGTACTTGATTGTCCTCTGCTGGCAGTACAAAAAAAAAAGAAGGACGATAAATGGCCAAATAATAATCAAAAGGGGACATTTTTGCCCCAAAAACTGCATATTTAGTGTGCGTAAAGAAAAAAAAAGAGACAGAAAAAAAGGTGGCAAAAATAAGAAATGGATTTTGTTTTAAAATTATATATCGTCACCTCAGAGAGCAACAGTAGGATTACTGTTATTTCTGGGATTAGATGCCTTACTGTTGCCCTAAGGCGACGATAGATACAGGCGTCCCTCGTCGTATAACACGGTACTTCTATAACACAGTTTCGATATTAAAGGGTACAAAATTTGCGATTATTATAAGACGGATTCGATATCACACATAGTTCAGTCAATGAGTGCTCAAAAGAGGGGTGTAGCGTGCATGGAATATGCGATTATTTTTGACTTCAGAATATCGTTAGGGGTAGTTAGTAAGTAAACATAAGAAAGTCCCCGCCCCTAGGGGGTCAGCTAAAGGTGGGAGGGAGGCAGGAACAAATTTTGGAGTTTTCGAGTACATATCGGAAGAGGTGGAAAAAATGCGTTCAAAATAAAAATTTATGTTAAATAAAGTTCCTATAAAACTGTTTCTACACATATTTGAAGAATTTCCAATAATTTTCCGTGTATACGAGGGGGGGACCCAAAAGAAACCTGACTATAATGGTGTGATGCCAATCCTAGATGTAGTAGAGTGTCCTCCAGCTAGATGGGTCTAGTAGAGACCTTCATAAACCAGCTGTGCAAGTGGCTTCAGTGTAGTTGATAATGTCTGATCGTTGTGTTGGTTTTCTCAGGTGTTGTTGCTTTCCGCCTGCGAACTCATTATGACAAATTTGAAAGAACAAGCTGTAAGCTTGAAATTTTGCTTCCTGCTTGAAAAGTCGCCAATTAAATAGCTTACCAAATGCTTCAACAAGCTTTCAAGGACAATGCTATGAGCCGTACACAAGTTTTCGAGTGGTTTGGGTGCTAAACGTGGTAGCATGAGTGTTGAAGATAATTCTCGTTCTAAGCGCCCTTCAACGTCTCGAAATGATGAAAACGTTGAAAATATCCGCCAAAAAATCAACGAGAGTCATCGTTTTACGATTGACGGAACTTTACAAGAAACAAGAGTGAGTTGGAGCTCGAGCGGGCGATCGGAAGAATGGTTCCTTCACCATGATAACGCTCCCGTACACACAGCCTTCACTATTAACCGCTACTTGGCCTCTCAGGGGTGGCCAGTCATTCCTCGACCCCTGTATTCGCCAGACCTAGACCCCAGTGATCTTTTTCTGTTCCAGAGGATGAAAAAAATTCTGAAATTGAAGCGTTTTGATGATGTAGAGGCTGTAAAAACTGCTTCGCAAAGGGCACTAAACATGGTCAAAGCTAAAGAGTTCCAGGGAAGCTTTTAACAGTATAAAAAACGAATTAACAAGTGTATTTCATCTAAGGGTGAACACTTTGAAAGAGACAAAAGAAATTTTGTGAATAAATTAATATATAAATATTTTAGAACAAAAATCCAGTTACTTTTGTGTCCCCCCTCGTATGTTATGAAAAATCGATGATTTTAGGAGAAATTCTCTCTTTTTGTGAAATATGTGCTCTTAATGCCTCCCAGGATCAGTATCCATAAAAATTGTGCAACACAAAGTTGTAGTGCTTTAAATGTCCTTGAACTTGATATGCTACTTTGTTACATTTCATTCAACCAATCAAAAGTTACAGAATTACAAACACAGACTTTTATGGCAAAAAAAGGAACATTTGCTACTCACAAATTTTAACTGACTCAAAAAGATCGCACACTTCCTCTTTCCTCAATGAATTTGGTAATCCTGATTGCAATGAAGAAGTATTTGTGGATTACTACAATATGAAAGATGTCACTCTTCCGGGGGGAGGAGGGTTCGTGAAATTGTGACTTTGTAACAATGGGGAAGGAGAGAGATGTGTGACATTAAGCATTTTTAAATACCAATATGTTTATGAAGAGTAGTTTATGAAAAATATTTTATGACAAAGGGATAGGGGGTTAAAAATGTTGAAAAAAAAAGTGTTACATCATTTATGAACAGACCTTACCAATAAATCTGAGGAAGATTTGCAGAATTACATGTAGTATGAATTAGTTCCAAAACCCATGGCTATATTTAAAGAAAGTGGACTGAGGAAGTGCAGGGGAGAGCCAAATGTTGTGGTTTTCGATTATATCTTGGAAACGGGAGGAAAAATGTGTTCCGAAAAAAGTGAAAGTTAACTAAATTTATTGTGAAATGTTTTCATACATATATGTCGCATTCGCAATGGTCTTTTAGGTATGAGTTCTTGAAAACCAATAATTTTCGAAAAAAAAAAAAAAAGAATTATCTCGTTCTTTTTGTCTCAGAGTGTCTGCCAAACAGGCATTCAAGAGCTTTGTAATGTGCCGCAATTATGTGACAAGGAACTGTACAAATGTGTCGATTTTCTGTGTCTCAAAAATCCACCGGCTGAAGCAATTGAACTGCGGATTCAAACCTGATGCCAAATACGAAGCCAATGTCCAATCACCGCGACACCCAGCTGACAACTAGTCAAAAACTACAAATTTCTAGCATTTACACTCAATTTCCTTATTCTTCATTCAAATGAATATGCGACACTATAGCATGACAATGAAAATTTTAATAATAGAAATAAGGTAAATGTAACTGACCAGCAGCACCTTTTTGTAATTATAGTTTTTATTACATTATTACTTACTAATCATATTTTGAAAGTGTTTATATGGAATATGGACCGACAGCAATTAGAAAATGACAATATCTTTAAGGTGACATCTTTGTTTTATTCTGAGGCAGAAGGGTCATGTCCACCAGCAGTGGAAAAGTTGTTCTAAGAAATTGGTAATGTATTGATGTCATCGTCGTGCCTTGGTCATGGATAAATATTTTTATTCCGTTGTGCAGCTACCCAGGCAATGCAGGTTTGTGATAGAGTAGTTTAACGCTGATTTCCTACAACTTCCGGTGTCACATCCTTTCGTGCATAGGTCAAAATCATTTTCTAGATTCCCTCAGGAAGCAACTTGCGATTCCAAGAGTTTCGGCACAAGTTGGTCATTCCTCCTTTCCCAAACCCCAATTCGGTTCTTCACCATTAAGCTCCTAGCTACAGGTATACCTGGTGGTACGGGAGAGTTACAGATCCGTCTTTATGTTTGCAGCTCCTTTGATCAATGATTTGTAGCGGAACTCGTTGAGGGACTTTTCTGTTGCTAGAGCACCCCACCATGAGATACACATATGGTCCCAGCAGCCTCAATGGATTCAGGGGAAGAAGAACTGTTGATATATACCTTAGATACATGTTGTATGATTTTAGATTTGTGATACATTTTGACAAACCCTCTTTCTTCCGAGATGCGCTGTGGATCTTAAGCTCCTCTTCCAGATTTTACCAGCAGAATGTCGTGATCAGTTGAGGATTTAACTACCAAACGAACAACCAGGAGGACTTCAAATAATAGCTACCGAAGAATTTTTCCATCTGATGATAGTTGTTTTGCAATATAAACGTCAACAACAATTAAAGCTCTGAGCGTATTTGTCTCGTTTTTCAACAGCTTTATCAATAGCGGATTTGTCAGCTGACTCTTATTATGAAAGTTGGACAGAAACCTTCTTGATTGACCGTCGTTTCAATTTTCTAACTGACATTAATGTCCACATGATTTATACAGTTGTCTCTTTTTGCCAAACAGTTTTGTAGACTAGGTATTTTCAGCAACAACAAATTCAAATTTAATTAAATCAAAGTCGTTACCAATTTTTTTAAACAGTATATTAAGTGCTGACTTTCTCCACTTCTTCTGTCGACTAATTCATACTGGTACGTAATTTTGCAAATCTTCGTCCGAATCCTTGGTAAGGGGCTGTCCATTCGTTTTACAAGCTACTTTTCATAAACATATCCGTATAAAAAAATTCTTGATTTCCCATTTCTTACTCTTCTTCCTTGTCACAATTTCATGAACCCCCCTCTTCCTGGAGGCATGACATCATTTGTGCTGAGTTGTAATAATACACAAATACTTCTTCATTGTCAATCACGATTGTCGAATTCATTAAGAAAAGAGGAAGTGTGTGATCCTTTCCAGTCAGTTTGATGTTTGCGAATGGCAAGTGCTCCATTTTTTGCCATGAAGGTACGTGTTTGGAATTCTATAACATTTGATTGATTGAATAAAATGTACTAAAGTAATACGTCAAGTTGAAGGAAATTTAAAGTTCCACAACTTTGTAACTGACCATTTTATGAATAGTGATCTTGGGAGGCACTATCCCAAACAGCAGATTTTCCAATATTCGTTTTTATATAAATTCCAAAATATGTTTGAAAGTTTACATTTATAGTATATAGCGTAACTCTAATTTTTGTAATCATTTTGACGAGTTTTAACATGTCTGAAAACTGTTCAATCTGCTCATGCGCAAAAATTTTAGTTTAGAAAAATGGCTATTTACTGACTGTAGTATTTTTCCACATTGTCGGTTGTCGGCTTGTGTATTGTTGCGAGCGCGAGTGTGTAAATGAATTAGCGATTTCTTGTATTAACGTGAAGTAAGTAACTGCCTGCTTTTTAAGTTCTTTTAAATTATGTTTTCTAATTTCAAGAAACAATGTTCTGATCGTAAAGAACGACACGTAGAGATAGCTCTGAAATAAAAATTCTCATATTATTATTATTATTATTTTGTTTGTTTGTTCAGATTAACTGCTGGAATAAAATTTTTGAATTGTGCATACAAAACAAATGGTTTATTGTCTACTTAAATATGAACACAAAATAGGTTATCAATAATTCATAGATTACTTACATGTTTCTTGGAAGTCTTAAATCTTTAAAATTACTTTTTTTTAAGCTAAAAAAAGCTTAATGCAGTAACTTAACACCAGCCATTTTTCTTAAATTATTAAAATAAAATCTACATATTTATTTATATTTGAAATTAATTAAAAATTATTTCATTTTTCTTGTCATTCTTAATTATTTTAGCATATTAAGCATATTCTTAATTATTTTAGCTGTTTTAAAAAGTTTGAGGGTAAAAAAAAGTTTTTAAGACTTTCAAAAAGTGTGCAAACAGTCTATAAATTATTGGTAATTAATTTACCACGATGCAGTTTGTGTAGATATTTTGTTACACAAACACATGAAAAAATTGTTCATAAATCCTCTGAAACAGGTTGTGAGTTCATCTAATATCAGTAGATAAATCCATTTAACGTCTAAAATTCGTTGAAAACTCCTCCAGAGTACAATATAACCAAAATAGAAATATCGTTGATATTTTGTAAGCATCCAAAAAACGTTTATAATTGCTTCCAAAAATGTTGAAAGTCATATCATATCTACAGCGATTTCAAGTGAAATCGCTGTGCTGGGCGAATATTTTGCTATTTTATCAACCAGTTCTCTACGAATTTAAGAGGGTTTTGGTGAATGTGATCACGTTGATGTTACATTACTTCTACAATTTTGGGGCGATTTGTGCTGTTTGGGTAGGAGTAAATGTTTGACAAAAAGAGAGAATTTCTCGGAAAATTATCGGTTTTTTATAACTTACATCCCGAAAATTAATGAAATTTGACAAATATGTGTAGGAAAAATTTTATAGAAAGTTGATTTTGCTCAAATTTTTATTCTGAACACATTTTTTTCACTGTTTCAGGCATGTACTCGAAAAACCCAAAATTTACTTCCCCCTGCCTCCCACCTTTAGTTCAACCATTAGGGGCATAGACTTTTATTATGCTCGCTTACCAACTACCCCTAACAATATTCTGAAGTCAAAAATTATCGTGTATTCCATGCACGCTACACCACTCTTTTAAGCACTCATTGACTGAACTAATTCTTATGTGAAAACTATTGTGAAATCTTTGACCCTTTTTTCTCGACCCCTTCATTCACATTATATTGTCATCAAATTTTTATTTACCTTTAAACATTATGCATTTTAGTCATAAATAAATTCAAACAGATTGAACATGTAAGAGGAATCAATACCACAATTTTTAAGCGGCAAGATATTTTATTTAACATGATTTTCGTTCCAATCATAGAGCTACAAGAAAAAAGAAATTCTCCTCTTCAAACGGTATAGTTTAACAGGTGTTCTTGAGTGTATTAGTAAAGGGGAATTTTATCGGCAGCCAAAGTGCTAATTCACCATCAAAACAAACTTTACATCACGTTTTTCACTCCTCACTTAAACCTTATATTCTCATTGGTTAATATCAATTGGCCGCTTCAAGTACTTGCGATTATCATCGACCAGTATCTCCTATCACGACTTCTCACTTGCGATTCCCTGATAGCGTTTCACTTGAATTCGACATCCAATCACAATCGCAAATCTGGACCGTTGCAATTATCTTGACGCGATCGCAATTGTGTTTTGATTGAATCCTAGCCGCATATAAGCTACCTTTACTACTGTTCGGACCAAGGGATATTCCTAGCCCTCTGATTGGCTGTTAAAAATGTCAATCAATGTTCTGACGTCATTGTACTTTCATTCCGTCTTAAACGCTATGTTTCTAGCTTATACCTTCCTTCTTCTGAAAATGCATTTGCATCTATGAATACGATCTCCAATTGAAAATTTAAAGTAGCTTACGGTAAGCCACCAGCACAGCTTCTATGTCTCAAGTTTTATCACCTACGAAAACGCCTCCATACCTCAGTCGCACGAATTCAGCTCCTTGCCAACGTGAACTCTAATGTGTTGCTTAAAATCTGAAGCGTCAATAAAGGCCTTTGAACAGTAGTCACAGGAATAGGGCTTTTCACCAGTATGGAACCTCCTGTGTTTCCTTAAACTTGAAATTACAGTGAATGCCTTTGAACAGAATTCACACTTATGGGGTTTTTCACCAGTATGTACTCTCATATGTTCCCTTAAATGTGCAGCTCTAGTGAATGTTTTCGAACAATGTTCACACTTTTCAGGTTTTTCCACCTTCTCACCAGTATGTACTCTCATATGTTCCCTTAAATGTGCAGCTTTAGTGTATGCCTTTGAACAATGTTCACACTTATGGGGTTTTCCTCCAGTATAGCCTCTCATATGTGCCCTTAAATGTGAAAGTTCAGTGAATGCCTTTGAACAATGTTCACACTTATGGGGTTTTTCACCAGTATGAACTCTGATGTGTGTCTTCAAATGTGCAGATCGAGCGAATGCCTTCATACAGTATTCACATGAATAAGGCTTTTCACCAGTGTGGGATTTCATGTGTTTCCTTAAACTTGAAAGTACAGTGAATGCCTTAGAACAGAATTCACACTTATGGGGTTTTCCCCCCTTCTCACCAGCATGGACTCTCATATGTTCCCTTAAATGTGCAGCTCTATTAAATGCCTTCAAACAATGTTCACACTTATGGGGTTTTTCCACCTTCTCACCAGTATGTACTCTCATATGTTCCCTTAAATGTGCAGCTCTATTAAATGCCTTCAAACAATGTTTACACCTATGAGGTTTTTCCACCTTCTCACCAGTATGTACTTTCATATGTTCCCTTAAATGTGCAGCTCTAGTGTATGCCTTCGAACAATGTTCACACCTATGAGGTTTTTCCACCTTCTCAGCAGTATGTACTTTCATATGTTCCCTTAAATGTGCAGCTCTAGTGTATGCCTTCGAACAATGTTCACACCTATGAGGTTTTTCCACCTTCCCACCAGTATGTACTTTCATATGTTCCCTTAAATGTGCAGCTCTAGTGTATGCCTTCGAACAATGTTCACACTTATGGGATTTTTCAGCATTATGGACTCCCATCTGCGCTTTCAAATGTGCAGATTGAATGAATGCCTTCAGACAGTATTCACATAAATAAGGACTTTCCCCAGTATGGATTATTTCATGTATTTTAAGCTTTGAAAAGTGTGAATTTTTTTTAAAACAACCTTCGCACTTGTAGGGCTTTTCCATCTTTTCACCAGTATAGACTCTCATATAAGTCTTTAAGGCTGAAGCGAAAGAAAATGCCTTAGGACAATAAACACACGTATACAGTTTTTTCTAAGTATGATCTCTCACATGATATGTTCAGCCTGAAGCATAGGAATATGTCTTAGGACAATAAACACACCTATACAGTTTTTTCTAAGTATGATCTCTCACATGATTCGTTCAGCCTGAAGCATAAGAATATGTCTTTGAACAATGCTCACAAGAAAAGAGTTTATCGTCAGGTTAACGTGAATTTTGTTTCTCACCTACAGGGATCTTTGAATGATGCCATAGTCGAACAGTGTAAAAATAACACAGACGTTTACACATCATTCAACAGAGTGAATTTTTTTTAAAGATGTTTTTTAAAACTTACTTTTCTAATAAGGGATCAAATATTTGAGACTGCAGTATCTTTTAAACATGACATTTTATATTTTTACGTACATCCTCAACATATATTCAAAATCAATTTTAGATCAACGTAAGTTAGAGCATTTTCTTTAAAAGTATCCTTGAACTAGGTTTTTTAATCGCACATGAAGGTTTTCCAAATTAGAGTTTGAAACACTGAAAACACTTAAATGTATCAATAATACTTGACATGATTTTGTGAATAGATGCATAAAGCCGGAGCTCTGTAACACAAAGAAACTTCTAAATCTTTCTGATCACCTATTTCTTAAATTATTTTTGTCCATTTCTAAAAATGATGAGAACTGTTCTTTTAAAAGTAGTTAGATATATTTTCCTACATAATCGGAAGTCTCTTTCATTGTCCTTAAATGTGATAAATATCACCTTAAATGTGTATGTAATACTTCATTCGGTGTATGAAGACCGTATATGTATAACGAATGAGAATAAAGTCTACGGTATGAGATAATGTTGTACTCGATAGGAGAAAGAAGAAATAAAGAAAAAAAAGTTATTCTCATGGTATGGATGAGACTCTTAACTTATAAGCCCAACTCTCCAGGAACTGCAAACTAAACTCATAAGTTATGTGTCTTGATCTCCATTAAATAAGTGGCAGCACCACACAAAAAGCGTGTGGCATTGCTAACCAGAAATGTCTCCTTTCATTTGTGAGAGTTATAAAACTGAGGTTTTGTTATCAAATGTAAGTACGCTAGATTTTTATTGGTTTCATTGACTATGCTTGCGAGTTCTTTGGTTTTTATTAGCCCATTCTATTTAATAGCGAGGACGTAATTGAAAGGTATGGAACCAACCTCCCCCCCTTACTTTTGTAAAAAGCGTGAAGTGGTATTGAGATTCGTTGTAATATATTTAGAAGTACATAATAAACACCATTCTAATTTTGGAATGAAATTTAGATGGAGATCAGCAGATAATTACTACTATTTCAGCGTTGACCGTATGCAGTACTACTGGACACAATTATTGGCGACATTACGAAAAAGTAAATCAGCTAGAGCACCATTGACTTGACTGGTTCAACTGAGTTCAACATAGTTCACAGTTCAACATAAAATTTAAGAAAATTTTACTTGAGCTGCTCTTCTCAGAATCTTTATTTCGACAGACTCCTTTAGATGTACGTGCAGAGGAAGGATTGTATTGACGAAAGTTCATATCACACTTGTTAAAGCCTGGTGTCACGAAAGTCAGATTACTCCTGAAAAAGATTAACAAGTATTCGATCACTATTGAAAAAAAAAAAAAACTTATATCACAGAACCAGGGCCTGATTTAGAAATTTTGGGACTACGCGCAACAAATCTCTGGGGGCCCCCTTAACTTGCAGAACCGAATAATATGCTTAATCACACATCATTTTATCATTGCAGAGGTTCCCATCCCCGAAGAAAAATGGCGCACCATAAAAAAAATGATACCCCTCCTCCCCCCCCAAAAAAATCTGGTTCAGTTTGCACCATTGATGTTTTTTAGGTTGACCCCATTGACATTGCATGGCTATAGGCTGCAATAAATCGAGGGTGCAAATACATATATTATATAGAGTCGGATCTCGATAACTCGAACTTTATTACTCAAATACTCCTTTCCCTCGAAGTGATCATTGGGTCATCAAACTGACTGTTATGGATACTTCCCATAACTCGAATGCTTGAGCCGGTCCCTTGGGACTTCGAGTTATTGAGAGACGACTGTATATGTGATTTGATAATGTCACTGTAATGTATTTGTAATTTGAAATTTGCATAAATGAACAATTATAAAAGATTCAAACATCTTGAAATGTTGTAAATCAACAGAAAAAAAAATAAATGCCTTATTTCAGCAGTAATAGTGAGGTTCGTACTAATATGGAGTGATATCTGAGTGGTCTCATTCTATCCTAGACGTCACTCTAGATAGTTTTCTCACTCCACGGGAGAGAGCTTACCGCTGAACTCAAAAACCGTGTTAAAACAGAGTCATCAATAACAATTTAATTTTTGAACTTACACTAGAATAAAGAAAAATATTGAAAAATTTTATAGTGCAAAACAAATGAAAACATGCATTACGATGTTTTTTGTAATCCCCCCCCCATTTAGGGGGCCCCAAAGCCTGTGCTGCTCGGTCTTACACTTAAATCAGGTCCTGCACAGAACAGATATAGAGAAGTCATGCACAAAAGAGAATATATATATATATATATATATATATATATATATATATATATATATATATATATACAGGGTGTTTCCGAACTCTTGGGCAAAAGTGATAGTACACATGAGCGCAGACAAGATAACGCCAAAATTAAGGGTCCCAAACGAAGGAGATAGGCGCCATTAAAGTTTCGAGTCTAAAATTTCAAGTGACCATAAAATATGGAAAATTTGGTCGATTCGTTTTTTTTTTAATCGCCGACTCCTGATTTTTTTTGTATCTAGTATTTTGCAAGATAATTGTCTGAACACTTTTTGACTAACACAGCTGTGAAAATTAATGAATTTACTTTAAAATCAAAATCAAAACGTTTATCATACAAAGCAATACTGGGACCATTTTTATTTAGTTGAGTGTTAAGAAAAAATGGAAATTAACTGAATCATCCTTATTTTTCCGTTTCAGGAGAAGTTAATTGGATAGATTTCTTTACATAAATTGTGAAAATCTGTGCTGTCAAAAATGATAATGTCATCCATTTTAAAGCTTCTATACTGTTGTTGGTTAAAGAAATAGATTTGTAATAATGTAATAAGAAGCCTGTAGATGTTGTTTACATTGATTTTCAAAAAGCTTTCGATAAGGTACCGCATGTTGCTCTGCTCTTCAAGAAAGGGTCTAAAGTTCTTCTGCCCTTATATAGAAGTTTGGTAAGACCCCATTTGGAGTATGCTGTTCAGTTTTGGTCTCCTTATCTTAAGAAAGACATTAATGTATTAGAAAGGGTTCAAAGGCGGGCTACAAGGCTAATAAGTAGACTTTCCCACTTAGATTATGATTCCAGGCTTAGAAGGCTAAAAATGTACAGTCTTGAGCAAAGAAGAGACCGAGGGGACATGATTCAGCTGTTTAAATTCATTAAAACGAAAGATGTTACGGGGCTAAAGTTTAGCACTGAAAACAGGACAAGGGGTCATTGTTTTAAGCTATTTAAATCTCAGGCTAACATGGATATTAGGAAAAATTATTATTTTAGCAGGGTAGTGGAACCTTGGAACAGCTTACCGGAAGAGGTGGTAATGAGCAAAGGAGTAGACAGTTTTAAGAGGGCCATTGATCTTCACTGGGGATTGTAAATTGACTAGGAACCAGTCTAGCTGGGCCCAGAGCCTGTTGCTGGTCGTCACTTTTGTATTTGTATTTGTAAGAAGATATTGGCAAATGCACTAGAAAAAGATGTATGATGGATTTCGTTGATCTGTTTGTAGAAATTTGAACCATTGGTAAGTAATTTTCGAAAATACAAAATTAACCAAGTTTATCCAAGAGTGTTTATCAAGATTGATGGAATTCTCATATTTGTCAAACACCGATTATGAAGCCTTATTTCCATTCTAAATCTAGTTTTGTCATTGTTTACATGAGTCAGTGTAATTAAATAAACAATGAAAAATAAACTAAATTTAAATGTATGACTCAAGACTAGTGATGCTCTGGATATCCATATCTGCTACTTTTTTGACGGATCTTTTCTATTCCAAAAATTCTTAAATATTTGTATAAAAGACTCTTAAATTCCGTTTAAATTTGGTTTTATTCCCTATTTAAAATATAAGGTATCATTTCAGAAGCCAATTTGTACCCCCCGTTCCAAAAAGAAATAGGTAATAAGTTTTAAAAGTGTATCCGTGTCTATTTGTGGCATCGTAGATCCTAAACAGATGAACCGATTTTGATAGATCTTTTTTCGTTCAAAAGGTGACTTGATCGAAAGTGTTCTTAGCTTGGTCTCGTTTTTGCAAAACTTGAATAACCGGAAATATTAATAAAAACCGACTTAATGTATTTCAGAATTATGGTAGTAAAAACTTACCCGTACGTTAACCGTTTAACCGCCGAACTATTGACGGAAGATCAAATTTGAGTAATTTTTTGAAATTATGTCTATTTATGTCTAGTAAATACAGAAATAAAATAAAATTTCCAGAAAAATTTTTTTTACTATGTTTTTCAGTGTGTTCCATTTTTGGAACATTGGCGCTTTGCATGAAGTTTTTTTTTAGGGGCGTCACGGAAAAAACTCGTTGTAATTAACTCAGGGATCGTCAAAATGGATATTTCGCGTGTCTATACATTATTAGGCGCTATCTATGTGTGGCCGTGTCGAAAAAAACTCAACATTCATTCGGGGTGAGCAAAATTGAAATTAAGGTCGATTTTTGAGTGAAAATTTTTTCGCGAATACAATACTTCCTTTTTTGTAAAAGGAAGTAACAAGGCTAAAAGGAGGGACAAATAAGGTAAAAATTAACCTTGTTCCAAAACTTGACTGTATACAGAACACTTTCTACAAACAATAAAAATGTATTGTATTTTTGCCGAACAGAACTCAACTTCAGTAAAAAACAAGTGTATGTACAATGCAGAAAGCGCATTGAATAAATAAATAAGCAAAATCTATATAAGTAAAACAAAGAATATGTGTGTATGTTCCCTATACAAACCCAGTTTTCGTAGGATCTGGACCAAATTTAGCAGAGAGGTACATGGACACCCGAGAAGGAAGGTAAGGAGGTTTTCAAATGCCAAAAAACAACCAAACCATTCAAATTTTAACTTTATGGCCCGAAAATGGCATTGAATGGCTCTTTCTACCCGAAATAGTTATCCAATTTCTTTGATTCAGGTCCCCATTTGAAAGCACGTGAAAAACACCCATAGAGTTCTTTCATTTCTTTTGAAATAAAAAAAAAACTAAAATCACCGGGAAGAAATTAAAAAGCACTGCTAAGCCTAATGGAACAGAAATTTTAAATCGGAAAAATTTCGTTTGCGCGATCTCATTTTAAATTAGCGTTCAGAAGGTTGCCACTTTTTTTTCTCTCAGTCGTAACTTTTTTTTTTTTTTGAGGTAAAAATTTCCCCCTTTGTTTATTATTTGGTGATTTATCTTCTTTTTTTAAAGAATTTTAGCTGTTTAATTTTTTCGGGAACTTTTGCCATTTTCTTTATTTGAGAATGATTTTTTTAACAGGAAATTTCGTAGTACAGTAAAACCTGTGAAGTTGACACCCTTGTAAGTTGACCACCTTTTCAGGCACGGAATTAGCCCTTATCATATAAATCAACCTCTGTAAGTGGAACACTAAGGTAGTGCACCGCAGGTGGACAACTTACACAGGTTTTGCTGTATGTTTTTTCTAACTGAAGCCTGATTGTTGAAGATACATCACTTGACAAAACTTTTATTTTTGAGGTAGACCGTGCAAAACCGGTCAATGCAGCTAGCAATTAATAAAATAAAACAACTGAAATTAAATCTAAATTTTGACCAAAAAAAAAAATCATTGGTATTTGCATTTTTCTGCGAAAATACATGTTACTGATTCTTCATTGACTTGCGGATTAATCGGGAGCTTACTGTATTCACATTTGAGTGTGCATTTAATGTTAAAAACAAACATGCACAGCAGCCTAAGACTTCACTTCACGTGTTCACTATTTTATACTGTTCAAAAAGTTTTATGACTAACAACAATCATTTAAAACTGCTAAATTTCTAATATTAGGAAGAAAGAGCTACATGATTGTGGGACAATTATTCCAAATAGGGGACAGTGCCTTAAAATGCGGGATGGTGGCAACCCTGATAACTGTAGAAGTTATTAAAATGAAGTAAATCAAATATTTAATGTCAAAATTTCATGCCTTAATAAATATTTTCTTCCTTTTATTAAATGAGTGAAGTATTCTATCAATTAAATGCTTAACATCACAACCAAACATGGGCACCCATAGGTAAAGTTGCAAGGGGGGGGGGGGCTCAAATATTTTCCCCGTGATTTAGCTGGATATTTTCCCCGTAGAAATTGATTTCATGACAGATTAGAGTCATTAAAATTTGACATTTTTAATAACTTATTCATTAATGGCTGGAGAAGAAATGTTTTTACATTTTTGCGAAGAAAAAAGTACTAAAAGCAAAGAAGTTCTAATTTCAAGGGGGGGGGGGGGCTCGTGCCCCCCACCCCCTTGTCCCCTACATGGGCGCCCTTGCAATCTATATTCCATTTTTAGTTAAGAGAAATCTTTGACGTCTGTTCTTTTCCAAGAATGTATTAAGATTTAAAATGAAAATAATGTATCAAAATTTTCAGTTTGGGTACAAAAAAAAAAAAAAACTATGCATCTATACTTTGCACATTGCAGGTATTACTAAAACTGATCAAATAAATTCTTTACCCAAACTAATGCATGCAAATTAAATGCAGAAAAACTCCAGCATTAACTAGTTACTTGTTTATTGATTTGAAAGAACATTTCAACTTACTTGATAAGTGATACGAAAATGTAATGCAAATAGAAAGTTCAATCTTGCCACAACTCGATCAGTCGGAAGCTAAACATGCAGGAAAACTATTATTCCACAGCGCAATTTAAAATCTTACCATATATGCATTCAAAATACTAAACGAAAATATCTGAACTTCAAGCTGTATGTTTTAAGGCGGTATTTTTCCCACAAAGCTATTCCAAATTTTCTCCTACATTAACAATAATTTCGGAGTCGCAGAACAGCGTCGGCGTCATTGATTTCACGGTTGCAAGTAAGTAACACAGATACTTGAAATCACTGATCTTTAGGCTAAATGGCTGTATAAAAAACTGGAGTGCTTACGTTCGACGAGCACGACCGGTAGCTTCTGGTTGGTTAATCACGTGACAGCAATGACGTCAGCGGTTATTAACCGGTTGTTCACGAACCAATGCTTCATCGAACGCTCTCCGTTGATCACCGGTTACTTGTGCAGACATGGCGCAAGCGAACAACACGCAGGTGAAAATTTCTTATAATTGGACAAAAATGTCACGTGGTTCCCTAAACCAATCAACCAGCTTAAGTTGTTGTTGACCGGTAGATCAATCGGTGAGGCTCATTACAACGACATCGGTGTGAACCTGTATATCGAAAAGCATTCCAGCTTTTCAGTAGGTCAGTTCGTTGAGCGGTTTCAAGAGTATCTGTGCTGGGGGCCGTGGTAGCCCGATCGGCAGAGTGTCGGATTCGGGGCCGGAGGGTCTTGAGTTCGAACCTCGATGGTCCCACCGTCGTCAATAAAGGGGACTGGGCGACGTTAAATATGCTCGTGGTCTCAATGTCTTCCAAGTGAAACGATACCTCTGGGGGTGCTAGCACCAGGTAGCTATTAGCTCCTGGTCCAGTTCTAAATTCTCATTAACTGTACGATCCGGTGATGGTGCTGCCGGATCAGTATAAAAAAATAATGGAGGCAAGGCACTTAGTATGCAGCCCTCGACATAAATACAGTTGTAGTCAGTTGTGACCATTGAGCTTAACACTAAAAAAGGAGAGCGAACTAATCATTCCGTTTTTTGCCCAAGCGAGTATGGCAAAAGAATCGCACTTTTAACATTTAAACTCAAGTTTTATCATGTAAAGCCTTTTGCCGTGCATTTTTCAAATCCTTAATATGTTCAAATCGTTGTGGCAAAAGAAGCGGTCTTTTGCCATTCAACAAGATGTTTTATAATACAATTGGTTTTGCCAAACTCGCTCGAAATTCAGACCGTGAGCCTCAGTGTAGAAGAATGGGAAGTTCTCTCTCCTCTTAGGGTGCATTCGGAAACGCGGATCGGTCGCCTCGGTGCAACCGCAAGCGTTCGGAAACGCTTGCGGTGGAACCGGTGACGTCACTTAACCGCGTTCGGAAACACTGCGGTTGTTTTCTGGCGGTCGACTTTGTAGCAACCTGTGGCACCGCTGTCTGGAAGCGGTTAGCGAGATCACAAACGTCACAAAGTCTGTGTTGGCCAATCCGGTCGTGTTTCATGTTTTGATCGTAACGCACGTGACTTGCATATTATAAAAGTTACGCGTTGATTGGAGTGTCGCTTGCTGCTGAACTAGAACTACCGCGGTTTAACCATGAGCTTTCGGAAACACAGCTGTTCTACCGGAATTCCTAGAGAAATTCCAAATACGTCATAACCACACCGGACTAACCACGCGGTGTAACCGGTAGATCGTTTCCGAACGCAGCCTTAGTGTTATAGCTCAATGGTTGTGACTCGGAATCGAAATCGAGTATCTGTGCTGTTTACTTGCAACCGCCGGAAAAACGAAGACTTTGTGGCTGAGTACTTTTGTAGTTTACGGTAATTTGTATTGTGATATTAGACCTTTATAAAATGATTTCACAGTTTCTTGACGTTTTAATTTATTCATGTAAATTCATGACTAAAAAATGGAAAGAACAACATTGGGCAGTGGAATAATATTTTTCTTGCATGTTCGATAAACTGTTAGATCGAAGAAATTGTTGGACTTAACCTCTCTAGTAGCTCTTAAACTTGATTAAAACATCAAGTAAGTTTTGTTCATCTTTCTATAAAAACTACATACATAGTGATAAAAATTTCCATATTTAGTTTAAATGCTGTCATCTCTGGGGAAAGTTTATTTTATGAATTTAGCTTGAGTTAGGCGGCAAGAGAAGATCATAAAAAAGATCTGTTGGTTAAAATTTTTAAAACTGATTGAAATATTTTCCTGTATACGTAGAATAAGTATCTGAAAAAGTTTTTGGTTCAAATTTTAGCTTAATAAAGTATCTGTATTCTTTTTCTATTGTCAAAAAAGCATAGTTTCTGTGTTTTGTGGGAGGGAGGGGTAGGTGCAACATCAATTCCTCGGATAGTACACCACTGACTAGAAGACAATTACAACTGAACTCGTTGAAGGGGCAAGGTTCCACGCATTTCCTACATTTTTTTTTTAATTTGGAAGCTGTTATGATTTTGTTAGTTTCTTTTTCCCAATCTGGAATGAAAATTCTTAAAATTTATATTGAACATTACGGTTAGCTCATCAGGAGAGGATCAGATGCAAATTGGGTCTGCTTTGCAGCCACCTCACTAAATTTGTACCTTAAAATCTGATCTTTCACAAAATTTCTGGTGTAAAAATACTTTTTTCGTCACTTCTTCATGAAAGAACTTTGCTTTTGAGCTTAAGCTAAATCAATCCCACTAGAAGCAAAAAATCAGTACAAAGTACCACCGGCTTCCTAGTCATTCACAGTGAAGACCTTTGAGCTAGTGGGGCTCCGGATTGGAATTTGGATAGCTAAACATGCTGAATACAACATGACAAAAATTTATTAACAAAATAATATAAGAGAAATAGTTCTTCTGTTCACAAAAATTTCTTTTTTCGCAAAGTGGGGACTTTTAAATAAAAACCTGAATTGACCTCTGCCCTGTTTGCCATTGTATTAACTAAAAATGAATTAATTTCTTCGCTTAGTTGTGCCTTTGTTTTGCAAATATTTACAAAGTTAGTTCTTAAAGTAATGGCAATTTGATAGGCCACAACGAAAAAGCTTGAAATGAAGAACAGTTTGTGTAGAAATGCTTGTCAACATTAGTGCAAAAGGATTTGATGTTTTGTCGATATTTTTCCATACATCAGACCTGGAGCATAGCCACTCTTGATCCAGTACACCTAGGGTTGGCTTGACCCTTATGCCTGGTCTGGATAAAAAAAAAAAACTCATCAGGGCCCCATCCAAACAGTTAGGCCACCAGTAGTGGTAAGTATCGGCAGTGGCATACCTAGCAATGGTGACACCCGAGGCAGTAATTTGTGGTGACACCCCCTCGAAAATTTTCAAATTTGTAGTCTTAAAAATGCATTTTAGCTTTATATTTTTCGAAAACTTGCAGTTCCTCTTTGGGTGTCACCTGGGGTGGACCCCCCCCCCCCCTGTAGCGACTCGACTGGAATAGGGAACCCTAAAGTGGCAATGGATTGAAACGATTTAATAAAGCCCTTGTTAGAATACATACCTGTTTACAGTTGCAGAATCTGCCCTGTTGCTGTATGGGAGCTTAATGTATTATATACAATTTTTAACATTTTACACATTTAATAAATTGGAAAACTTGCTTTGACAGTGAACATATTTTCTTAGTAGACTATGATAAGAGTCAACCATGTTTTACTAGTTTGTATAGGGACATTTGTTTGAAAAAAAGTGATAAAAAGTACAGGGAATAAATGTTTAAGAGTGGAAAATCTGTTGAAATGTTGGGAACAAATTAGTACTTTGTATATGCAGTGAAGCACATTCATACATTTCTATTTTATTTGATCATCTAGTGGTACCCGCACGGCTTTGCCCCTAGTAGAAAATTAAAAAGTCTTTTGATTTGCCTGTATATTTACTAATAATGTATGGTGAATTTCTCGCCAATTGGCTTGCCTATGTTACGGTTCCACGTTATGATAACTTGATAATTTACTCATCCAGCTTATGATAATTTTGCTCAGGAAAGTGTTCTTAAAATTGAAATAGTAAAAGAACAAAATCGAATTTTCAAAAATTCGCTTCTAGATACACACCACATGCTACAAACTAATTCTGTGCCAAATTTCATGAAAATCGGCTGAACAGTCTAGGGGCTATGCGCGTCACAGAGATCCTGACATATATCCAGACAGAGAGACTTTCAACTTTATTATTAGTAAAGATTGTACATTTTTTAAATTGATCCCTGCAGAGTCTGATACTATATATTAACGTATGCCTTTTATATGTTTTTTCATAAAGTCTCTTCAAAAACATATAAACAGTGATCCACTGTTTTTAATTGAATTTCTGATATGCATAACTAATGCTCTAAGAGCTCAGGAAAAGGAAATGGTTTTAATAGGTCAATTTAAATTCTACAATCAGTAACAATTTTTGGCTCTCAATTAATAAATAACTAAATTGTTAATCTGTGTGCAAAATACTATAAAATTGCAATTAGACGGCTTGATTACACAGCTAAATATGGGCCATGAAAGTCTTTGTATAGTAATGACTGACTTTTATATATTGTTTTATACACTATTAAATTTTCGAATTATCTTTGATGAAAGATTAATTTTAATTTTAACTAATTTATAATGCATCGCTTATTCAAAATACAATATAATATCTTTATGACCATGACCTGTCAAATGCAGTTCTCTATAAAAGGCACAATTTTTCAGACTTAAGCAATAAGTTTTTCAGTTAAAAAAAAGGACTCCATGCTGCCTTGTAAACATCTTTTTACAAAATTAAATTTTGAAATAGTTTTTCATTGTTTTGTTGTAATTTGGAGTTTTTAAATGATAATTAGTAGGTATTTAGTTATCAGTTTGTTCTTGAAGATACAGCCATTTTGCAAACAATAAAGCTTGCAAAAGTTCAGGATAGTGCACTTTTTTTTTATGGAGGGCTATCCTTAAATGATGTCAACTTTTTTTTTCAACAATTTTAACCACCTTCATTGTTACACTTCACCTTACCCTCTCTCTTTGTCACCTGCTGCACTAGTTTTCATTGACATCGTTTTTAACAAAATGTATGATATCACATTGCTTGTTACCCTTTCTCTCCTATTTCTCATGCACTCACAAATCACCTTTGCTCCCCCTCAAAGTGTAGCATCATATTTGAATGTCCCTTTATGAAACATATCTTTGTAAAAAATAACACAGTAGAATACCTTTATAATGCCGACCTGTTAACGCAATTCTCTATAAACCACACAACTTTTCAGAAGTAAACAAAAAGTTTTGAAGTTTAAAAAATCCCTCTGTTTTGCCTTGCAAACATGAAAATTGTAAGGAAAATTAAATTTTGAATCAGTTTTTCATTTTAATTGAAAGCTTTTAAATGAAAATTAGCATTCACGGTAAAATGAAAATACCAGATGGCTCTTGAAAATGCAGCTGTTATGCAAACCATAAAGCTAGCAGAAGTCCAGGATATTTCACTTTCTTGTAATAAAGAAACATGTTTATTTATGAATGACTCATTGTATAATTAGTGCTTTAATACTCACTACAGATAAAACTCATTCTGAAGTACTAATATGTAGATATATTCTAAGTATTTGTTTCAAAATTTGTGAAATGACCTATATAACCCCAAAACCTGTATAACGCAAAAACACTGGTCCCAAGGTGTGCGTTATAATGGCCTTCTACTGTATTGAATTGCATCATTATAGCTGTAATATTCATTGCATTAATTAAAACTTACTTTGAAGTGCAGTGGTATATTTTTTTTTATTTTGTAAACCTGCAAAATGATCCATGGCGCCAAAGATGAAAAATCTCTCAGGGTGCACCTAATAATGCTCTTCTATTAGATATACAGTAGAACTTAGTTTACCCAACCCTCGTTTATCCTTTATTATCCGACTTTCCTACTATCCCAATCAAATTTGTATCCTTAAAGAAAAAAAAAAATTGTCGTGTATTCCATACACGCTACATCACTCTTTTAAGCACTCATTGACTGACCTGCAGCATAAAAATGAAAAAAAAGGGGGAGGGAGTACAAAATTTAGCTAGAGCAAATGTGTGGTAATTGATGTAAATCTAGCAACTTCGCTCTTGTTTTTATTAAAATTATGATGAGTTTTGTACATAATAACTTTCCCCGAAGAAACACATCGACATGAATTAGACTAAAATTATTTACACCAAAGTATTTTGAGGTGTCACAAACACTTTGAACGAGTATGGTTTGTTTAAGTAACACAACTGATTTACTAATAACTAAACAATGAATACATACACTAAAAGTTACTGGTTGTGCTAAATAATGTTTTGTAAATAGATATACTAAGTAAAAAAAATAATAATAATTATGTTTTGAAAATTTTTACATTTCTGCTGCTTTTTTTTTATATATATAATTTCTTGTTTTGGTTCCTGAATTGAAAAAAAAAAAAAAAACATAAAAAGAGGGGGTACCGCCTCCCCCCCCTCTCATTGCTGCCACTCATTATAGCAATCATATAGCTATAAGAACAAAAGACATTCACTTTTTATTTGAACATGAATGCGAGACATTAGATCCATTATTTGTTAAGAAATTGTTTTGATATTTTTTTTATTGTCTAAGACAATTATATTTGCATTTGCTATAAAATATGGTTTTTGTCATAACAAACGGTAAATCTTCCTATTTAAAGATATTTAAATTATTTACTGCTTATACTAATTTACTGCCTGTACTACACGGATTTTTCAGAATAGGCTTTTAGTTTAGGCCTTGACCATGATGAGACTTTTAGAATGAGTGTTTTTCCTTGAAGTTTTTTTTTTTTGAAATTGTATGACTAAAAATTCACTTTGAGGATTTTGTTTAGCGATAAGGTTTGGGTTCCACAGAAATTTTCAGATACAGGAAGCTCTAAAAACGCAATTTTAAGCTATTATCTTTTGTCATTTATGTCATACCCAGGGAAGGGGTGGGAGGTTTGGGATTTCTCTCTCCTAAAAACACCGATCTAGGAAGATTGGGCGCCGGAAACATTGGACGCCGTGCGCCGAGCATTTTGGGCGCCGGGAACTTTGGACGCCTGGAACATTGGTCGCCGAGATTTTGGACGCAGAGCACACTGTGCCCAATGTTCCTGTGAATTTTGAAACCCTCTCAATTACAGTGCATTGGCGAAATTCGAAAGCTGCCAAAATGGTTGGCGAGAATTTCACAGTGCTGCTCTTTGCGGAGCGCAATGCTGCGTATGCTCTACACAAGCGCCGGTGCTAATGAGATTGTTTCAAAACGAAATCCATTATTAGTCGATTGTTATAAAGTTCTTACTTTTTAATCTCTGAACGATATTCTTGATCTAATTAAACAATTATTTGAACACAAGATTAATCAAACTTTCAAATGTTGCTAGTCGTGGACGGATATTATGCTAATTAAATTTTGTATTGAGACTTATAAATTTGGTTTACAAATGCTCAGTATGCAGTCGTGAAAGCTTGGCTTCATCTTCTTACGTTATGGCTTTCATATTTTAACTCGTGTTATATTTAGCAGGACCGCTGTTTGGGAGGGGATACCGGACCTATAGTAACGGGGCCTGGAGCCTTGGGAGGCCCGTACGGTCATGAAATCGTTTTTCTAATTTTAATGTTAATAATTTCATCGAAAAAAATAAGCTATTTCAGGAGAGATTTATTAAGTTTCTGAATTTCTCAGAAAAAAATGGGATTTGATATTACTCAAGAATTGATGAATTGCCTTAAAAGACATTGAACTCCATATTAGATTAGAAGATTGCAGATGACAAGTGTTCGACAATGGGTCGAACATGAAGGGCCCTCTGAAAGAAGTTAAAAGCCGAATTTTAAACGAAAACCCACTTGCTCCATTTTCACCTTGTGGGGTCCATTCATTAAATTTAATTGGACTGAATGCTGCAAAGATGTGTCCTCAAAAAATGGAAATTTTCGGTTCTGTTCAAGCGTTATTTTTACTCTTTGCAGCCAGTCCTTCGAGATAGTCCATTCTTTTAGAAGAGATACCAAGTTCTCTCCCATTTCGTTACACCGTCAGGAGCATAGAAAGCACTCGATCGTTTGTGTGAAGAACTTGCCCAAAGTTCCCGGCTCCCAAAGTGCTTGGCGCCCTAAGTTCCCGGCGCTCAAAGTGCTAGGCGCCCAAAGTTCCCGGCGCCCAATCTTCCCATTTCGTAAAAACACATAACAAAGCTATCTTTTGGGATCTTTAGAAAGGGGAAGCGGGAGATTCCTTGCAGGTAATAGTTTGAAATAGAAATTCCAAAAAAAGCCATGTTTGGTTAAGTTAGGAAAGAAAGCGAGTGAGTGGATCTAATGCTGATATATATATTTTTTTAATTGAAATCCTAGTACTATTATTTAAAGTCATCTTTGGTAAAATTAGGAAGGGGTGGAGATCAGGGACCCTCTTTCAGAAATTTTACGAAATTTAAGACCAAAAAACGATATTTTATGCGTTCTCTTTGATCTGGTCAAGGGGTTGAAGACCCTTTTTAAATTCCTTTTGGCTTCTGGGAGGGGCTTAAGCCCCTTAGCCCCCTCCGTGGGTGCGCCACTGATTGAAGTTCAATTCATGAAAGTCTGGGACTTGACAAAAAAAAGCTTATGGTAATGTTTAGCTCTATATGCAGTCAGTGCTCGATTTTACTTACCTGTAATTTACTTGCACGTACGATTTTCTGAAATCTTGAATTAATGAGCATTTCTCGTTTTCCACAAGATTACGTAAAATCGAGCTCAGCTGTATATATTTTCTTATGTATCGTTAAACTAAATTATTATTTGTTTCTCTTACGCATAGAATTTTATCGCTGTAAAAATATTTGTGTGCACGGTTTCAATATTTCTTCTTATTTTTTTGCCTTTTATTTTTAGTTAATTGTATTCCATATTTTCAGCAGTGATCTGGATTGTGGTACATCAGACTTCAACGTTTATGGTATCAATCTGTAACTCTAACAACAGAAACTTTCCCCTGAGCATACTTTTAAAGAAGTTTATCGAAATAAAAGTTTCAAGAAAGGCAACTTAACTACGATTTTTCGAAATTCTAAGATTTAAGATGAAGAGCTTTGTTTCCTCTGCTTACCGACTAAACTAAAGAAAAAGTTTTGACATATGAACCAAAAATTGTTCTTATCAGCAATGGTGGGCGTTTTTGCTTAAAGAAATATTTACTCGTAGTTTCGTCCCTGTTATTGTGATCCCAGAAGATTGACTTTATACATTTTACAAAAGTTCAACACCAACAATAGATTTTCAAGTAAGTCCTGATTGGAGATTTTTTTAAGTGTCATTAGAAAAAGCTATTGTTATTTTTCACGTATCCTATACGAAGATACAACAAACCTTACTAGTTATTCCTCTATTTACCAAATTTTGTTTCTTTGCCGTCCAAATTTTTAAAATTGTTCCTTGTAATTGAGCAAACTGACAGTCTGAAGAAATTAGAAAATTTTAAAGCACTTGTTTGATTCCAAAGTGATTATTTTACTTTCCTTGCCTGCTGAAAGGAATATGACTAGGACCTGTTTTTCGGCAGAGCCATATGTATTTCGCGCGTTACTACCGCTAATCTAAAGGAAGTTACCGTCTGACACTCTTCTTATGAATTAATCTCTAAGACATATTTAGCCAAGTTTAAAGTTATCATCAACACTCTATGTGTTTAAAATCGTCTTTATTTCTTTCAACATTATTCAAATTATAGTGTTCATCAAAATATTTACAGAACATTTCTTCTTTTTGAACTACATAAAAGATGCTTGGTTTCAAGGAGTTTAAAAGGAGCTCTCACAACTTTGCTTGATTTAAATCCTCAGTATGCTCTCTTTAGATCTTTTGCTTTTCTTTTTTTTTAAGAATGAACGCTGAGCAGCATTTAAGTCTTTATTTTTGACTAACCGCAAAGTAACCTGAAGTAACCTTCAGTAAACCTGAAGAAAAAAAAATAAGTGGTTGGAATATTGCAGAAGTCTTTGCCCGTGCCGCAACTCATCATTTGCATCGACATTTGGTACTGCATCTTGCTCGTACGGCTCTATGTCGTTGCAAACAGTAGTTTTTACTTTTTTTTTTTAAATTGGATTCATGCTTGAAGAATCTCTCTAAAAATGAGTACTGGTGTAATGAGTTTCTTCTTTTTTATATTCTTCTGAGACCAACTTTGCTTAACTAACAAACCACAGTTGCCTACAACTAATCTTGTCAGTTGTTCTGAGTAAAAAAGTTGTGCACCAAGAAATATAACTAGTCAAGTTTTTAAAACAGTAAACTCTTGAGGTTTCTGATTGATTCAGTTTCTGATAGCTGATATTAAATTTAAAAATCCACTTTTGCCGGGTCGCTCCACTCTTGTTTTTGTGCAAACGAACTGATCTTGCAACCCTGTTCAGACAATGACTTGTTATTTAAAGTCTCACGTTGTTGCAAAGCAGAATTCATGTGAACCTTTTTCAAAGTCATTTACTTCCGATTCAGAGGTAAAAAATCATACTGCCTTAAACGCATATTTGTGCAAACAGTGTGGTAAGACATACAGTCGATCTTCAAATTTAAAGGTACATATGAAAGTCCATAGTGACGAAAAGCCCTATTTGTGTGAATATTGTTCAAAGTCATTTCTTTCAGGCTCAAACTTGAAGAAACATGTCAGAATTCATACTGGAGAAAAACCATATGTGTGCGAATATTGTTCAAAAGCATTTTCTTAAAGAGTCATATCAGAACCCATACAGGGGAAAAATGCTTTTCGTGTGAATTCTGTCCAAAATCGTTTCCGAATATTTCAGACTTGAAGCGGCATTTGACAACCCATACTGGCGAAAAGTCATATTCCTGTGAGCATTGCGCTAAGGCATTCACTCAAGCTACAAGTTTAGTGAGACATATGAGAGTCCAAAGTGGTGATAAGACGTATTCCTGTGAATATTGTTTCAAGTCCTTTTCTTGGGGGTCTAACTTGAAGCAACATATGAGAACCCATACCGGCGAAAAGTCCTTTTCGTGTGAGCGCTGTCTAAAATCGTTTTCTGATAGTTCAGACTTAAGAAGACATCTGAGAACCCATACCGGTGAAAAGCCGTATCAGTGTGAGTATTGTTTAAAAGCTTTTTCTGACGCTACCTCATGGAGAACACACTTGAGAGTTCATACTGGCGAAAGGCCACATGACATTCGTGTGAATATTGTTCAAAGGCATTTTCTACGTGCTCAGGGTTAAAGAGACACATGAGAATCCATACTGGAGGAAACCATATGTGTGCGAATATTGTCCAAAAGCATTATCTCAAGCCTACAACCTAAGGAATTATATCAGAAGCCACTCTGGCGAAAATTGCTTTTCGTGTGGATGCTGTCCTGTCCAAACTCTTTCTAGTTAGTTCAGGCATAAAGATGCATTTGTGAATTCATACTGGCGAAAAGACATATTCATGTGACTGTTGTTCAAAGAAATTTTCTGCTTCTTCAAGCTTTAAGGCACATTTTCGAGTCCACACTGATGTAAAGCTTATATTCATGTGAAAATTGTGCTAAGACATTCACTCAAGTTTAGTTATCATATTGTGAGCCTCTATGCAAATGAAAAGCCCTATTCGTGCGAATATTGTCTGAAAGCATTTTCCAAAAACCACAGCCTAAAGAATCATATCAGAATCCATGCTGGCAAAAAAAAAAAAAATGCTTTTCGTTGTTGATGCTTTCAAAAAATCGTTTTGTAATGGTTCAGACTTAAGAAGATATTTGAAAAGCCATACTGGCGAAAAGCTATATTTGTGTGAGTGTTGTTTAAAAGCTTTTTCTGGCTATTAAGTCTTGAAAGCGCAATTGAAAGTCCTTCGTGGTCAAAAGTAATATTGGTGCGACTGTTATCCAAGTGCATTTTCTGACCCTTCAAACTATTATAGACGAGGTTCCACACTGTCAAAAAACCACGATCGTGTCAACAGCAGAGCTGCGTGAAAATGAGATTCTGACTCTGGGAGTTTTAGAGCCTTCGACTCCTTTACCACAAAGTCAGTCCGACTCCACAAGCAATGGCTGAGTTGTGGACTTTGAACGAAAATGTCCGACTCTTAGAATTTCAAACCCTCGACTCACGAATCTGACTCCGTAGCCCTGGTTAATAGAGGTTGGAGGCGTTTATGGAATCTGCAAATTTACCTGCAAATGTACCGAGGAAAAGCCTTTTTTTGTTTGGCACTTAAGGACATTTTTTGACATGTTTGAGATTGGCTTGTTCGTGTGACGATTGGTTGAAGACATTTTCTGCGGATTCGGCCTTAAAAATGTGCGTCAATTCTGTGGAAAACCTCACTAGTTCACATATTGCACAAAGTCTTGACGCTTTCGATTTAATGACGCAAAACAGGTAAAAGGTCTTAATCATGTAACATTTGTTCGAATGTGTTTCTTTTTGCTTCACAGTTGAAACACCTTAAAAGAGTCCAGCTGGCGAGATATTCCGATCTTGGCACTGTTGTTTTACGTTATTCAGTCAATCTTCCAATTTGAAGGCACATATATGAGTGTCCATTCTGGTGACGAACCACAGAGTTGGGCATTCATTTTGAAGACGTGTTGTGACGCTCCAGGTTTGAAGAAATAGTTGAGAATCCATTCTGGCGAGGAACATAATTGCGTTTACTGTGTTTAAAAGCAGATTTTGCCAAGTGAAACATGATGAGATATATGGAAGCCGTGCTGGAGAGTAAAGTGTTGTCGAGGGAAATTCGTTGGCAATTGTTTTCTGGTGCCGTGTACCAGTAAACCTATTAGTGTATGCATTCTGGGATAAAATTGAATTTAATGGGAATTAAATAAACTCACGAAAATAGCAGAGTTAGTGTACATTTTGCGTTGTGGTGATTTCTTCCCTGATAACCCCGGCAAAATAAACGAAAGTCGTATGCAGAACAGTTGGTATGAACACTGCTGTCCTTCATGAACTAGGTTGAAACTCGTTGTATTCACAAAGAGGAAGTTGTGGCCAAAAGCGATAGAAGATTCTACATTTGGCTTCCTTTTTGCGAAATCGGGATGAAGTGAAACTACTGGTTTAACTGAGTTTGCGCATTTGGCTGAAAGTTGTAGCGTTCTTCTTATCTTTGTTTTCTTACTGGCAAGAAAAGATATCTTGTTTAAAAAGTTTTAGGCCACCTTTGATAGGAGATATCCGTCAGAGATTCATGCTGGCGAAAATTTGCATTTATGTAAAGATTGTTAAATAGAATATTTTACAAATTATATGCTTTTATTTATATAAAATAAAACAAGTTTTAATACTTATTCTGTTTGATTTTTTTATTTCTTTACATTTATGCTTTAAAAAATTCTGGAAATAATTATTTTTAACCCACCAAAACTCGCGCCATGAACAAAATGCTCCCACCAATGAAGAAAAAAGGTATATTTGGTATTCTACGCTATAAAGCAACTGCTTCATAGCGTAGGAAGCAACTGCTCTTTCCAAGTTTTTTTTGCAACCTGCTTTTTCTAGCCGAAAAGTTTCGCAATGATTCGCTTTGATTGGCACTGGGAAGGGGGAGGGATGATTTTATAATCAGAGTAGACGAAGTGTGAGTGTTCTTCACGTCGTGTGATTTACGAAAATTTGTTTTCACTTCTTTGCAGCAGCTAACTGACCTGGACGGAATTTGCAACTCCAGAGCTCGAACCTGTTACCTTGCGGTGATTAACAATACTAAAGAAAAAGGTAAAACATTCCATTCCACATGTTTTCTTTGAGGTAAATTACAGACTTCAGACAGTTTGTGGTGTAATGTAATTTTAGAAGAACAGAAAAGAAAGCATCCCACAAACACAATGCAAAATTACTGTCATTCACTAAGCGTCAGAGCAAGTTATAAGTTACGGCATTTGTTTGTTTTACCTTTTTCATCCGCCATTAGACTGGCTGCAGCGCCCCCTATAGTTAATTGAAGTTGCGAATAAATAAACAAATCAGGTACAGATTATAGTTGGTTGAATGTGATGTCTCATTTGCGAGTTGTCAGGTTATTCGACGCAAGTTTTGGAGGATTAAGCACGCAAATTGGGGGGAAAAAACATTTGAAGCTTATTTGCCAAAGAATAATGATAATGGAGTAAATTTAACTAATATAGTGGCATTAAGCGCCTCCGATAACGAAATGGCAACGAATTGGCCTAAAAATTCGAACGTCTGGTCACGACATACTCCCAGAGTCTGCGAAAGACGGTTATAACTCCTGTTCTCAAAAACTCCGAGTAAATATCATAATGTGCAAAAAAAAGAAAAAAATCCGTTCCGTTAACTTGCAACAAAAATTTAACTTTAAGTATGTTTTAATCGCTTAGTCCATGGACTAATGCTCCTTACGTTTTTAATTAATGTCTCCGAAAAGTAAAGTCCTATGAAGAGGAGACAAAGGTGAAAAGAGATATTTGGAAATTTTCAGATCGTGGGGAAATGTTGGGCAAACTGAAATAGTTAGGATAACTTGCCTTTTTTCAAAATGAAACAATTGAAATTTGTTTTGAAAATTACAGTACATGAAGAAAGCACAAGGTATTTTATAATAAAACCTGCATTGAAACAATTTTTTTTTTTTTTGGCGGAAAATTCGTACCTTCAACAACAAAAAAAAGTCTCGCTTTTTTTTCATGGGACAAAATAAAAGTTTCTAATGAGATGTTTTCTACTTGATTATTAAAAATGTTTTTGTTTATATGAATGAGTAACTTAACTAATGACTGAATAAATATATAGAAATCTTACTAATATTATATATGCGAAAGTTTGTCTGTATGGATGTATGGATGTTTGTTACTCTTTCACGCAAAAACTACTGAACGGATTTTGATGAAACTTTACAATAATATAGCTTATGCATCAGAATAACACATAGGGTAGTTTTCGTCCCGTTATGGGGGGCAAAACCCCCTTAGGGGGGCAATAAAACACAATTTTTGTATAAATTCTCTAATATTGGGATGAAAAAATACTTGCACATATTTACATTATATGTCCATCGAAAGCTCTGATTTTTCTGCTGAAGATGACACCTGTTCGAAATTTCTAAGTAGAATAAAAAACGAGTTATGAGCTTTTTAGATCCACGTTCGAAGGCTTTCCTCAACTCAATACAGTATTTAGTGTATTATCTCAACTCCCTGTCGATAGCGACAATTGTTGTATTGTTGACTTTCTTTGCTTTTCGTGATTGTTCAAGGCTTTTCTCAAGTCAAATCTTGAAGTAAGATTTTTGCACAAGATTGGCAAATAATACATGATTTGGCTGATGATTTTCCATTTAAACGGAACTTTAATGTAATTAATGGTTTTTATTATTATTTATGCTGATTGAACACTTACTCATTATCCAAACAACCAGCAGATCGCCAAAATTTTTGCAGAAAGATTTCCGTAGCTGATGCATTTGGCAGTTTTTTCAACGTTGCTGTTTTTGAAGCCGAAGACTACGTCATAATGTTTCTGAGCTTTCACCATGTAAACAAAATATTGCCAATCAAAGAATTTTCAAAAGACTTTTTTTACTGTGTTAAATAATCCAGCAACTAAATTAGGCAAATCCATAAACAGCACAAAAACTTCCATTAATTTTCCTTTTTGCACAATTTCAAACAATCACCAAATTGTATTACTTATTTTGGTAACATTTCGGATGAAACTGTTTAGCGTCATTTTATGGTGACCAAAAATATCTCAGCATCTGGCGACGATATTTCTGCAACGAAAATTAATATCATATCGTTTTACAAAGTAAGGAAAGAATGGGGGAGCATCATCGAAGGTACCCCGAAACGACTTTCGCAAATTCGGTAAAATCGCACCAAGAGCCACGATGATTGAAATTTCCCGAAATAACTAAAGCAAGTATGAGGGGATTACGAGCGCAGCTACTTTTTTTTAATCACTTCGTACTTCATTAGCCATACAGAGAAGGTTTTAGACTCCATGTTAAAAAAAAAGTATCAACAGATTAATCTTTTTAAATATGAGAAGATTAATTTCATGTTTTTTAAATTTGTATATGCTTAAATATAGTGCTTTCGTTTCAAAATCAATACTACTTTGTTCTTTATACTTATTGCTATTTTAGTTTTATGGGTAAGGAAGAAACTCGATTTTTAATCACGTCAAAAAGATGTGTTTTAAATTCTTTCACTTAAAACAGAAAACAAAAGCAAGTAACGATTTTTTCTAATAATTATTACTGACCCAGGCAACGCCGGGTATTTTTGCTAGTTGATTAAATAAATTAAATAAAATGCAAGAAAAAAAAGTAAAGCTTCTCTTCTTCTGAGAACTGAATATTTGCAATGACTCTCGCATTGTAAAATTTAATATCTGTACTTGACAAAGAATCAAAATTGAATTGGATAGAGCTCACTTTAGGCAACAAAAAAAGCTCACTTTAGGCAACAAAAAAGGGAACTCAATTGGTTGAAACCAATTGAGTTCCCTGTATTGACTCTTCCCTCGATTTGTTTCAACCAGGGAATCACACTTATTGTGTAATAATGGAAAACAAGTCAATTAATTGCGTTCAAAGAAAACTGACTCAAAATTGAAATGTGTAGCTCTCACTTTGGACAACAAATAAAGCTCTCAATTGGTTTCAACCAGTTGAGTTCCCTGCATTGACTGTCTTCGCTCAATTGATTTCAACCAGGGAATCACACTTATTGTACAATAATGGAAAACAAGTCAATTGATTGCGTTTCAAAGAGCACAGTGAAACATTTTATCGATACGTAAGTTATATTCCGTCGTGTCCCCGTTATCTTTTTAGTCTGCCAAAATTTAAAAAAATGAATAAAAATAAATCTTTCAATTTTCAAAATTAATTTGAATTCTGAAATTTTGAATTCAAATTATGTTTTTCGCAATCACGAGTTGTGACAGAACCTTACTCATTGGTTATCACCTCCACTCTCTTGTTTCTAGAAACGTTCCTGTCCCTCCTCCTGGGCGGTTGCGTGTGCATGGTTGTGCATGTGTAGGCTTGTGTGTGTGCGTAGACCTGTGTGTATGCCCGCTGGCGTGTGTGTATGTGTGTAAAGGCGCGCGTGTGTGTGTAGGACATGGACGCCACCGACCAGGAGCAGCGGCTACCGGGAGGAGTAGCGCCTGCAGAGGACAGTGGGGTTGAAAAAAGAACTGGACATCAAGGATGGTCAAATGAAAACAATTAGCAATCGTGATTTCTCAAAAAAAAAAAAAAAAAAACCCAAAGTTCAAGATTTGGGAAGAAATGGAAGATGCCATAGGGCTGCATGTGGCAGGATATTTCATCTGCGTGTGAAAATTGTCTTCTATTTCGCACCGAAACTAGTTAAGTTTGGCGACTTTTCTTAAAACTTCGACTAGCTTTGAGATTGGATACTTCGATTTGGAATAGACGAGGGCAAATAATATATGCGTCCAAAAATATGTTGATTCCATTCATGCTGCTATGTTCGTGTCTTTCGATTACAACGTCCTCAGAGCTTTTTTATTGTCGCACTAAACTAACCGTATGGGGGAAAAATATGAAATTACTAGCAAAAATACCCGGCGTTGCCTGGGTCAGTAATAATTATGAGAAAAAATCGTTACTTGCTTTTATTTTCTGGTTTAAGTGAAAGAATTTAAAACACATCTTTTTGACGTGATTAAAAATCGAGTTTCTTCCTTACCCATAAAACTAAAATAGCAATAAGTGTAAAGAACAAAATAGTATTGATTTAGAAACGCAATCACTATATTTAAGCATATACAAATTTCCAAAACATGAAATTATTCTTCTCATGTTTAAAAAGATTAATCTGTTGATACTTTTTTTTTTTTAACATGGAGTCTAAAACCTTCTCTGTATTGCTATTGAAGTTGCTCGTAATCCCCTTATACTTGCTTTAGTTATTTTGGGAAATTTCAATCATTGTGGGCTCTTGGTGCGATTTTACCGAATTTGCGGGAATCGTTTTGGGATACCTTCGATGATGCTCCCTCCTTCTTTCCTTACTTTGTAAAACGATATGATATTAATTTTCGTTACAAAGATATTATCGCCAGGTGCTGAGATACTTTTGGTCACCATAAAATTGGCGCTAAAGAGTTTCATTCGAAATGTTTCCAAAATAAGTAGTAAAATTTGGCGATTGTTTAAAATTGTGCAAAAAGGAAAATTAATGAAAGTTTTTGTGCTGTTTATGGATTTGCCTAATTTAGTTGCTGGATTATTTAACACAGTAAAAAAAGTTTTTTAAAGATTCTTTGATTGGCGATATTTTGTTTACATGGTGAAAGCTGAGAAACATTATGACGTAGTCTTCGGCTTCAAAAACAGCGACGTTGAAAAAAACTACCAAATGCATCAGCTACGGAAATCCATCTGCAAAAATTTTGGCGATCTGCTGGTTGATTGGATAATGAGTAAGTGTTCAATCCGCATAAATAATAATAAAAACCATTAATTACATTAAAGTTCCGTTTAAATGGAAAATGATCAGCCAAATCATATATTATTTGCCAATCTTGTGCAAAAATCTTACTTCAAGGTTTGACTTGAGAAAAGCCTTGAACAGTCACGAAAAGCAAAGATAGTCAACAATACAACAATTGTCGCTATCAACAGGGAGTTGAGATGATACACTAAATACTGTATTGAGTTTAGGATAGCCTTCGAACATGGAACTAAAAAGCTCATAACTCGTTTTTTATTCTACTTAGAAATTTCGAATAGGTGCCATCTTCAGCAGAAAAATCAGAGCTTTCGATGGACATATAATGTAAATATGTGCAAGCATTTTTTCATCCCTATATTAGAGAATTTATACGAAAATTGTATTTTATTGCTCCCCTAAGGGGGTTTTGCCCCCCATAACGGGACGAAAACTACCCTATGTGTTATTCTGATGCATAAGCTATATTATTGTAAAGTTTCATCAAAATCCATTCAGTAGTTTTTGCGTGAAAGAGTAACAAACATCCATACATCCATACAGACAAACTTTCGCATATATAATAGTAGTAAGATTAAATAAAAAAATTATTAGACATATTTTTCAAAACAAGAAGAATCTAAATGTTTTGTCTGATCCACTTGGATGAATTTCATCCATTCATAGTGGTGTTTATCGCTCAAGTTACAGGATAAAATGACCGCGAAGCTCTGCCGTTCTGCTTGGATAAAAAAGTCATCTCGGAGGAACAGATGTGTACATGCTGAATTTCGGTACAAATAAGCTTTTTAAAAATGCCTTCTATTCTCTCTTTTTAAAATTTGAAGATGTCTACAAAAAGCTGAAGTTTGCGATCTCTATCTGCCGTTGCCGTGTTGGTTAGTACGGGTACTGCGCATTGGGCTGTTAAATCATCTCTGCTAATTCGCTGGTCTCTGTCGGTTAAGTAGTTAAGAAACTTTTTTTTTCAAGCTGGACCTTTGTGATAGTTGGTGTCTTTAATTTTCGTAAAAATTTCAGGATGTGTTAGTGGTATTATGATTAAAAAAAAAAAATAGTGGTTTCTTTTTTTAAATAACTGGTTTGTTTGTCCTTCAGTGGGTATCAAAGTTTAAGGTCGTGGGGGAAAAAAAGAGCTAAATATATGATTGCTTTGCTTCAAAGGCAATAAGTGAACCAACCCAAATCTTTTAAATGTGGATTCTACTTCATATTAGGTACATGCTAGCATAAATATTTTGGTGGTTCACTCATGGCTTTGAAGGCAAAGGCCAAATGAACATGCTACTTTTTTTCTCTTTGTTTTAATATTTTTTGCTTTGTTTAAGCCCGGATATCTGATAAAGCCATGAGTAACCCTTGGAAATAAGTATATGATTAACTACTCATCACAGTATAGTACAATAAAAAAAATTAATAAATAGTATTCACTTTTCTTGGCTTTATTAGCTAAACGGTCTCAAAGTCGATGATTTTTTAAAAGTGGCTAAGTTTGGAGGTCAATAACTTTGGGCGTGACGTGTCAACAACTTTGGTACACTGCTGTAGTTATAGTTCGAGTGGCGTAGCTTAAGGTCCAGGTTAGAAACCCGTGGCATCTAATCAACTTTCTTAGTTATGCGGTCTCAAAAACTTGATAATTTGAAACAAAAAGAATCAAACTTTTCGGCCAATTACTCTAAAATGCTTGAGTCAATCACTTTGAGCAAGATGTAATTATGCTCTACGTGGTACATTTTTAGACTCATGTCAGAAAACCATGATATCTAATTATCTTGCTTAATTAAACGGTCTCAAAAATTATGATTTTTGTAAAAAAAAAGCGTTTTTTCACGAGTTTATATGCGTGCTACTCAAAATCTTGTGAGCTCAAACTCACAAAAATACTAGAACGAACCAACAGCCAAATGTATTTTAAGCTCCCAAAGTTTCATGCTTCCATTGCAATAAAATTTTCTGTAACCTTTACCACAACATGGAAATTCGTCTCACAAAGCTGATCTGCCATTTTGGATCACTATTTTTTGGAAATCAAATCCTCGGGATTCGGATCTCGGAAGCTCAAAACTTGCATGGCTTAGTTTCAAAGACATTTCTACACCTCTATGAAATTTCCTCCCATTCGGGGATGATCGAGCGGAAACAATTTGAAAAATCAGGTCAGTTGACGTGAAATCACTCTTATATAACATTTCATGCACATTTAACCTGCATCTTTTGTTATTGTCTAACAAATTTGTGTTTTAACTTTTTTTTTTGACCCTATGTTTATGTTTTTACTTTTAAGCCTTAATTAATTTGTTTGTTTTTAAAAGTTTATTACTAAGTAGTGTATATGCAAAATTCTACTGTAATTATGAACTCAATCCCTTACTCAATTGCGTTCCTTTTCCTAAAATATAGCATTGATTTATGATCAGTATAAAGTCAAAAATAACAAAAGATTCTTGTGAATTGACACAATGTTATATTAGAGAGATCCCAAGTCAACTGACCTGATTTTTCAAACTGTCCCCGCTCGATCATCCCCGAATGGGAGGAAATTTTATACAGGCCTTGAGAAGTGTTTGAAACTAACCTATACGAATTTTCAGCTCCCTAGATCCGAATCCTAAGGATCTAGGATCTTCCGAAAATAGTGCTCCAAAATGGCGGATCAGTTTTGTGACACGGATTTGCATAATATGGTAAAGGTTGCAGAAAATTTTATTACACTGGAAGCATGAAATTTTGGGAGCTTAAAGTAAATTGGCTGCTGATTCGTTCTAGTATTTTTGTGAGTTAGAGCTCATAAGATTTTGAGTAGCACGCATAGAAACTCGTGAAAAAACGCTCGTTAAATTAAGCAAGATGATTAGATTTCATGATTTTATGACATGAGTCGAAAACTACACAGCGTAGAGTATAATTACAGCTCTTGCTCAAAGTTATTGACTCAGGCGTTTTAGAGTAATTGACCTAAAACTTTGATTCTTTTTGTTTCAAATTATCAACTTTAAGACCGCGAAATTGAAAAAGTTGATTAATTGCCATGGGTTTCTGGACCGTAAACTACACCACTCGGACTAGAACTACAGCTATGTCCCAAAGTTGTTGACCCGTCGCGTACTTCTAAACTTGGCCAGATTAAAAAAAATATCGACTTTGAGACCGTCAAGAGAAACCAATGCTGTTCTACATTTTTCTTAGTACTATACTGTGATGAGTAGTTAATCATATAATTATTTCCGTGGGTTATTGAGGGCTTAAGCAGATATCAGGGCCCAAACAAGGCAAAAAACGTAAGAAAAGTTGCATTTTCAATTGACCTTTGCCCTCAAAGCCCTGAGTGAGTCACCAAAATATTTATGCTAGCATGTACCTAGTAGCCAGTAGTATTCACATTTAAATGAATTGGCTATGTTCACTCATTGCTTTTGAAGCAAAGCTATCATATATTAAGCTTTTTTTTTCTTTAATCACGATCTTAAACTTTGACCTCTACTCGAGGACCAAATAAGTCAAATTTGAGGGGAAAGAAGCTTTACTTTTTCTTTTCACAATACTTGTAAAATATCCTGAAAGTTTCAGGAAAATTGAAGATGTCAAGCAGATACGAGTTTTGCACTAAGCACGACAGTACAGTGTTGCAATATTACGTGAGAAGTAGCCGGTCGGCCTAAATTTTGCTGTGGCTGACGACCCAGAGTTTTTTTGCTGGTTACTCTTTGAGAAACTGAAATTTTGGAAAAAATTGAAAAAAGTTGGCTTTTTTTCTGGATAACTTTAATAATCTGCTCTTAGGACAAAAAGACGCTTAAAAGCAGTGCGAACTGAAATCGGGGAAAAGGGGGAATAGGACCTACTACATGCAAACTTAACGACGTTTTACGATGCGATAAAAAATGTAAGCAGTCGAAAATAACTTTCTTTTTCGTGTTATCTTAGTAAAATTTAATCTCTGTAAAGGTATATTTATTAAATATTAATAATTAAATTTATCCGAACTGAAAGTGTTAGTCCATTTATTATGCACTATTCCTGAAGCAAAAAGACAAAACTTATTCTTCAGATGACTGCGAAAGGGACTTCCGATTACAGAAACTACCGATTACGCGAAGGTTTTAAGAAGTACCTTTGGACTTCGAGTTACTGAGAGTTGACTCTAGCTCATGTCCAAAATTAAGGTCACAAACATGTTTTTAAAGTAATTCCAGATGTCTACCAAAAATATTTAACCACATCGCATTTTATATACTGTGAAGGATCGGTTACACGACTTTAACCATTGTTTTGGGGGGAAAAAAGAAAGCTGTTTAGCATTAGTTTTTGCAGAGCTACTAAAATTAGACCGTTTAGGCATCTGGGATTTTTGCCTGCAATGTTGTGAATATTGCATTAAAACAACAAATTGACCCTGTTTCCGCTAAAAATGAGTTCTTATAATCTTTTAGACGACTCCTTTAGATGGAGAACCGTTGGCATGCTTAAGCTGGTCAGTCTCAAGCGACAATTCTGGCTCTGTGCTTTGGCCATGGTTGCTTTAATACTTCCGGACGTTTCTTAGCAACTTCTGGAAGGTCTTAATCAACTGCATTAGACGTACCAGATTCAATTTAGAGGTTGCATGCTGGCTTTAACCGGTGAGATCTCCAATTCTTAAGAAGGATTCAAAAATGAGAACACGTCGAGTTGGTTTGAGAATACGGATGTCTTAAAAATAAGCACATGTTGTGCCATTCGTGAGTAGAACGGTATTTCAAAAACGAGAACATGGTGAACCGTTTTTGAGAAGAGGGTATACTTCAAAAGTAAGAACTCTTACTTTTCAATTTTAAGCCGAATTGTCTCGGAACCATTTTGAGTAAGTGATGTTCTCAAAAATAAGCGATTTTGTCCCAATTCTAAGAAAACTGTTTTAACATTGTACTTAATAACTAGCAGGGGCGCCTCAAACTTAAATTTTTGGCAGAGCAGAAATTCTCAATTTCTAGAATTGAGCTCCAAATTTCGCCTAATGGAACTCCAAGTTTTGCCCAATGATGATAATTTGGCAGATTTGTCAGACAACCTTTCGCCGAATAAAGACATTTTTTGAAGGTCGCAGTGACCTTCCATCGGGGCGCCCCTGATAGCTAGCTTCGTTTATCTTAATCCGCTTCAGTTGCCCATTGTACTTATTTGTATTAAACATTAAGGGGAGATGGAATGACGTCATGTTAGTAAGCAAAAGAGGCCTTTGAGCCTAAAAGTTTAAGTACTCCTGCCTTATAACATAGTGAAGTTAATTTTTTGTAGTATATTTTTTCCTGCACTCTTATCCTTTATTTTTTTTTCCAGCCAATATCTGAACTGAGTTACGTTGGATTTCAACATGCAGTGACGTCAGACATATAACCCTGTATCACAACTCTGCATGGCCATTCATTTTACTGAAGATTTGAATGAAGATGTGAAGAAATACAACCCGATCATCAAAGTGTGTAGGACACATTCGAGGAAACCGTGCATTTTTACGTAGTAAGCCATGTTTTAGACAAAAAAAAAATATTTTAATGAGTTTTTTGACGAGATGTTCTGCGTATTTTGCTCATTAAAGTAATTATTGATAATAGGAAGGCTCACAAAGCTAAACATCAATTGAAATTTTTGCAAAATTTTCATCAAGAAGAAAAATATCTAGTCGTCTGTGAAGATATCTAAAGTAAAGTAATGGTATCGCTTTACACTTCTAACCGGTTTCGTTTGTGAAGTTTCCTGTACCGCAGTCCATAGTAGCCAGGGAAACAGCATTTTTCTGTAAACAACTAGTCGTTTGCTTTCTGAAAATCGCATTATTGGTGTGTTACCTAAGGATCCTTCGTAAACTCTCCCATATCAATGTTTACCCATATCTATTGTCTTGTGAATTTTTTTCAAATCCTCATCACTGTTCTTCAAGTAATGAAATATCATTTGAAGACGAAAACTGATGGAAGCAAGTGTCGTGCGAACAATATTCCAAGCCATTGCCTTTTGCTCCACAATTGAAAATTCTGTTATAGAGTCCATGTTAAAGCAAAACCAGATTTTTTTTATTGTTGTTTAAAGATCAACATGAATGTTTCACTTTTTTTAAAAAAATTTGATACATAAAATAACTCCTTATGCACCACAGAGCATCACATAGAGTCAGAAAGTAAAAAGTACAAAAAAAAAAGAAAAAAAACATGCTTATAAATTGAACATTTTAGATAAAAAAAAAATAAAAGAAAAATAAAAAAAAAAAAAAAAACTGCACAATCAAAGTGAAACAATAGAATAAAGCGTTTTAAAAGATACTTGCCATTGAAAGTCCTTTTCCTGACACCTTAGTGGTAAAAAGTTATCTTCCTGAAAACATAGCTAAAATGCTCTTTCTGAAGCTTCAGATTTGAACACACATAATAAGGTCCATATTCAAGAAAGCCCTTAGTCAAGTGAGGCTTGTTTGAAGGCATTTTCCCGGTTTGCCAACGTTAAGATAAGCATTTCGTGCTGACAAAATGAGTTATCCACGTGGATTGTGTGCAGAATCGTTTTCTGAGGGTTCAAAGTTAAAGATACACTTGAGAACCCATACTGGCCAAAAACCATATGGTTGTGAAAGTTGTTCAAAGACATTTTCTGTCGCTTCACGTTTAAAGACACATCTGAGAGTCCATACCGGCGAAAAGCCGTATCCGTGTGACTATTGTTCAAAGACATTTTCTGTCGCTTCACGTTTAAAGACACATCTGAGAGTCCATACGGGCGAAAAGCCGTATCCGTGTGACTACTGTTCAAAGCCGTTTTATGACTCTTCAGCTTTAAGGAGTCATTTGAGAATCCACACTGGAGAAAAGCCACATTCCTGTGAATGTTGTTCAAAGGCATTTTCCCAAGCTTCTTCTCTAAGGCGACACTTGATGACCCACACGGGCGAAAAATTATATTCTTGTGACTTCTGTGCAAAATCGTTTTCTGAGGGTTCGAAGTTAAAGATACACTTGAGAACCCATACTGGCCAGAAACCATATCGTTGTGAAAGTTGTTCAAAGACATTTTCTGCCGCTTCAAGTTTAAAGGCACATTTGAGAGTCCATACTGGTGAAAAGCCATTTGCGTGCGAGAGTTGTTCAATGGTATTTTCTCATGCTTCAAATTTGCAGCGCCACGTGAGAATCCACTCTGGCGAAAAGCCCTATTCTTGCGAGCATTGCGCGAAGTCATTCTCTCGCCCTTCGCATTTGAAAAGACACGCGAGAAGTCACGAAGACGAGAAGCCATACTTTTGTGGATATTGCTCAAAGGCGTTTTCTGACGCTTCAAGCTTACAGGCACACGTGAGGGTTCACACTGGCGAAAAGCCATATTCTTGTGAAGTCTGCTCTAAAGCATTTTCTCAAGCTTCTACCTGTATAGCACACATGAGGATTCACACTGGAGAGAAGCCATACCCATGTGCATGCTGTTCAAAGGCATTTGCAGATTCTTCCCAACTAAAGAAACATTTGAGGGTTCATACCGGCGAAAAGCCACATTCATGTGAAATCTGTCCAAAAGCATTTTCTAGATCTTCCCAACTGACAAAACATGCAAAACTTCACACTGGTGAAAAGCCAGTGGAAAGCCGAGTGAATGTTGTTTAAAGTAATTTTCTGATTCTTTCTAACTTAAGAACATGTGAGAGTCCATTCTGGCGAAAAGTGGGATTCTTGTGAATTCTACTTGAAGCCATTTAAAAAATCTTCATATTTGTCAAACTATATATCAGTCCATCCTGCCATGAAAACCTTATTCACTTAACATTTGATAGTCCATTCTAGCGAAAAGACTTATTGCGTGGCAGGACTTTCTGCGGAGAAGGACACTTGAGTGTTCACACTGCGGAAGACCTATTCAACCATGTGAAGGTAAAGCACTATCAGCAAATTCTTGACTATGCATATTTGTCATCTGTTATAGTTTCGTTTCGTTGTATAGCTTGCTTATTTGATTTCAGCTGAAATGAAGGGCTTGTCAGGCTTGTTAGTTTAATAAATTTAAAACTATTCGTCATAAATCAACAATCTTGTTTGTTTTTGCTTATTTTGCGTGTGCTATGCCGTGCTAAGCGCAAAAATCGTATCTGCCATAGAGTTCAAAATGATAAATTGCCATTTAAAGTTTTTGCGCCTCCATGTATTTGATTCCGATGCAACTTTTCCAGATTTTTAAAAAAAATATTTCCCATTGACAAATGACCATAAAACATCGTATTTAGGTGAAATATGTGACACAGAGCTCCCTGGTGATCGTAACTCAATTTTGATAAAAAGTGCAGATACGACTTTAGTGCTTAGCACGGCAGTATAGAAATTCGATGATTACTATTTTAAATGCTGAGAAATAAGCTGACACGAAATTCAGTTACAAGCCATTTTTAGCAATTGAAGCTTTATGACCATCTTAAATCATTTTAAAAAGTATTTTTTTAAGCTTTTCTTTCTTAAAATATTAGGTCAAACATACTAAAAATGTAAAAAAAACTTTATGTGTTATATGTGTATTTTGTGTTAATTTGACAAAATATATTTTGTATTTTGGTGATGAACTTTATGTGTAATGTACGAGTAAAAGCGTATTATTCTGTTATATCAGATATTCCTGTAGTGTTTTTTGGTTGAATTAACTATTCGCAGTCAAAACACAGTTATACCTTTATGGACAATATCAGTTAAGCGCAAAAGTTGTAAGTTATTGTACGCAACTGTTTTGGGGTTACATGAAAAAAAAAAAAAAAACAGATGTGAGCTTAATTAATGAATATACGTGGTCAAATCAAAAAGTCTTTGCGCCTATTTTTCTTTAGCCAAAATATGGCTGTGAATACAAAGCAAACATATACATTCCGATGCGATGACTGATGAAATAAACGTAATCCACCAAAGAAAGGTCTGGTCATTGGTACCCTCCCTCCGCCCAAATAAAAAAGTGTTAGGAAAGAGATGAGTGTACGACCTAAAGACCAATGATAAAAATGAAGTGGTTAGATATAAGGCCAGGCTTGTGGCTCAGGGAAACCGCCGAATCTTATTCTCAGGTTTTTAACCCAGTTATCAGTTTTTCTCTTATCAGAGCATTTTTGTATGTTTGTTGGGTTGGTCACATTTCCAAGTTGATGTAAAAATTGCATATTTACATACTGATTTAAGAGAAAAGATTTTTATGCACCAGCCTGAAGGATTTGTCGATCCATACCATCAAAATTATGTCTGTAAACTAAAAAAAACCACTATATGAGTTACACCAATCAGGTCGCAATTGATTCTTCGAAATTGATAGTTTTCTTGATAGCCTAAATTTAAAAAAACTAACTAGTTGTAACTGTGTTTAAACTTTTAATAGTAAAATTGTTTTATTAATGTATGTTGATGACATAATAATTTTTGGACGGGATCAAAGTCATATAAATCAGGTTTTAAAGAGATTAAAATTGCATTGTAATATCAAAGAAATGGGCAAAACGAAAAATCTGTTAGTCGTAGAGTTCATAGAAAAAGGTAGAGACTTGTTTATCCACCAGCAAAGCTACATATCAAAACTGTGTGGTGTATTTAAATAATAGAATTATCCTGTGTCTACACTACCCATTGCAAAAGGTTTCATTTCGTCCAAGAAGGTTTCATTTTGTCCAAAGAATGAAAGTCAAGAGAACGAAATGAATGATATCCCATATAGAAATCCTCTTGGATGTTTAGCTTGTACAGCTGGAAAAACAAGACCTGACCTACTACGCAGTTAATATTTTGTCTCAATTTCAAGCAAACCCCAGGCATGAGGCATGGGGAATGGTACTAGGGTACTTTAAATATAATAGTCATTATAGATGAAATTTAAGTAAAATTGATAATATTTCCATAAACGGTTATTCAGATTCTGATTATGCGCCTAACCGCGATGACAGAACATCAATGGAAGTGCTAGTTATTTTTTGGACAAAGTGCCTATCATTTGGCGTACCTTTAAGGGAAAATGTGTTGCCCTATCCACAATGGAAGCAGAGTACATTGCTCTATGTTACGCTTCCAAGGAGATTGTGTGGCTAAATAGACTTTTAAATGAAATGTCCAAAACCAAAATATCTGGATTTTATTTAACTAAATGTACATTACATTGTGATAATAGGGCAACTATTGATTTTTCACATTCACCAGTTGAGAACTCGCTCACAAAGCATATTGACGTGAGATATTATTTTTTACGTAGCTTGGTTTTCGTTAACATTTTTGAATTAAAAAATGAAAACAGTAAATTAAATGCCGCCGATTGCTTTACAAAACCTTTTAGTATAAGTGAATTGGAAAATGTTTGCAAACATATGTTAAATGTATTTTAGTGTTTTGGATATCATAATGTTTCAATGTATACGGTTTTTCAATGTGTTTATACATGTTTTCTCTAAATTAATGTTTTATTGGGTATGTTGTATCCCTTGTCACTGGAATGCCGAGAAGGGGGGGACTTGTCAAAATATTAACCATTTTTCATCAATTTTTCTTGCCGTTCCGGTGCTGAGGGAAATTTAGAGATAATACTGCAACATATATTTTTTTTAATTTTTAAAATTGTTTTTAATTATGCCTAACGTTCCTTCTCGTTAAATGTATGATATGCGTGTAAGCTCGTATTTTATAATTCAGAAAAATTTGAATTTTCCTCCCAAAAATTTTAGTTTGATGCACCTCTGTTTATATTCACGCTCATCAGTTACCATGATTGAAAAACGTTTGATTTTCATAACATGTGTGAACGTAATTACTATCAAATTTCAAGACAAAATTCTCTCTCTGAAAAATGAAAGAATGCTAAATATTTTACTTTAAAGAATAAAAAAATCATTTAATAAACGTATGGCTCAAGCAAAATTTGCCGCCCTAGGCAGCTGCCTACTTTGCCTATTGGGAAATTGGGCCCTGGTACATTTGCTGATACATGAAATACTCCGCCAGCTCAGTCAATTCCAGCCGAGGACTGCAGTTTCGTGCTTATTAGCACTCATAGGACTAACTGAGCCGGAGGTGGAAAACCTGTTAAGGAAGCCAAAAGTGCCAAACAAACTGGTAGCTAATATAGAATTAGCACTGACCAGACGAGTGACCGAAACAATGGTTCGGTTCAGCTCGAATATTGCAGGCAAGGTAGGTATATTCAGTAAGTTACCGCCCTATAGTCAGGGCTAAGGCAGAAATACATGAAATACACCGCCAGCTCAGTCAATTCCAGCCCAGGACTGCAGTTTCGTGCTTATTAGCACTCATCAGGCCGGCATAGGACTAACTGAGCTGGAGGTGGAAAAACCAGCTGTTGATTGCTAATAAGCACGAAACTGCAGTCCTCGGCTAGAATTGACTGAGCTGGCGGTGTATTTCATGTATTTCTGCCTTAGCCCTGGCTATAGGGCGATAACTTACTGAACATTTGCTGATATTGGAAGCTAGGCCGGCCGGCCTTCCGTGTTCCTGATAAAGGTTCGTCTATTTTCAAGTGGCCGAGTTCCAGAAACGCCGATGTCAGGACTGAGTAATGCTACGAAACGTCTCATCAACAGTAATAAGGGGACATAATTGGTATAATTTTAAATTATTGTTCTTTCATGTTAGATTTTTCTGCAATATTTTTTCACGTTGCTAGAAGTGTTTCTAGGATTCCACGATTCATTTTGGAACTTTAAATATTTCTAATCTGTATCTTTTTGTGTTAATAAATGTTAATGATTAATCTAAACTTGTTTCATACTTGGCTCAACCGAGACACATTTGTGAGGTCCACTAAGATTTAATTAATTTCCTCTAACAGTAAGAAATCAGCAAATGTTATAGTCGGAGAAGCAGGAACTTGCCGAAGGCCCAGGTTTAAATTAGGTCCGCTTAGAGTCCCTTTGCAGTTTGATCTCCATCTCCTTCCCACACACAAAATAAGTATAACAGCTAATGCTAAATTAACTGCATTAAAATGGATAAAAATGTAAAATGAAATATTAGATAAAAATAATGAAATAATCCTTATTTTAAATCAACATATTGTAATAATATTTTTTTAAAAAATTAATGAGTGAGTTGAGAACGCATTTACCATGTTGAAGACTTAAGTTTGCTGGTTGAAAATATCGGATATATATATCAAAATATCATAATATTTTCGAACCCTGGTAGTTTATATCTCTGGGCATTGATTCTTGCAACTTCAATCTAAAAAATATATATTCCCATCATTTCCCAGGTTTTTGAGGAAATTTTCCATATTCCCTGTATTTTCTATGTGTTTTCTCGGTTTCTTCAGGTTTTTCTATGGCATGGCAACCTTATAATCTCTGTGCGGCATTCTGGGCACACAAAAATGGTATCTAATATCGAAACAGCCAAGAATTTCTTTCCTTCATCGGAAAAGCATGGAGGTTTCTCTTCAAACCTCGTGCTAAGAACTTCCAAGAAAGTTCTTCAAATTCCATGACGCTAAAACTGATTGAGACATTATTTGTTATTAACATGTTTCGTGGCAAAACTTTTGCTGTTCTTATAATTTTGTCTAGTTTTCAAAAAAAAAAAAAAAAAAAAGACATTTTAAAAAATAATCTCGGCAAAACATTTTAATTTTGTATTTTTTAATGTTCTGCATACCACATTGCTTTCTAGTATTATGAAAAAGCATTTTATACATACTTTTCACTAACTTACATCATTTTTTTTTTTGGTGCAATTTCCTGTTTTCCTAATGATTCTTACCATCACTGTGGAGATTTTGCCGTTTCTATTGATATTGAAAAGGTTCTTGTTAAAGCAACCCGTTTATTCCTTGTGCATTTGTACTTTTAAATAACCAAGAGACATTTATTTCAATATATTTTTATTTCAAACGCATCATTTACATACACCTTTTTTTTGCATGTTATATATCTTGGAGTAAAAAAGAAGCATCAAAACATGCTTCTTTAAATAAGTCACTGTCAGAAAACAATCGTATGGCTATTTAATTTATACGAATTTCATAGGGGAATGTGTGGCAAAGTGAAATGGTGAAATACTTAATCTGCTTTTAGCGCCACCTATCTAGTAATATTTTCATTATGTTGTAACATGCGTAGTCTGTTTCAGTCAAGAATAAATTATTTCTGAAAATCAAAGAACACGATAAAGCAATTTCAAAAGTTATCCTCATGTTTTGTTGTAAGTCAAAAAAAATTTTTTTTTTATTATTAAATGATAAAATTCTTGTTACATTTTAAATATTAATTGAGGCCTACTAATATTCAGTGTAGTGTTTATTCATTTAATATTAATCTTGGTTGTATTTTAAAAATGCTAGGTTGCATGCGGGACAAAGCGGATGGGGCAAAGTGAAATAGTTCATTCATTTACTTATTCAATCTTTTATAAAATCACTTACATATTCGTTTATTAATTACAGTGAAACCTGTGTAAGTTGACCACTTGCGGTGCACTACTTTAGTGGTCAACTTACAAAGGTTGATTTATATATGAGCTAATTCCGTGCCTGAAAAAAGTGGTCAACTTACAAGGGTGGTCAACTTCACAGGTTTTACTGTACAGTGAAACACCGTTTATATGTTTTTGAAGGGATTACATGAAAAAGCGTACAAATGAAAAAAACGTATAATAGGTATAGGTTAATGTATATTGAAATCTGCAGTGAATAATTTAAGAAAACGTATAAATGATAAAAAAAGTATAAAAGAGAAACGTATAAACGGTGTTTCACTGTATTTTATTTACATTCCTTTATTGAATAATTCCCTTAATTGTTCATTCATTCACTTATATTCTTATTCATTCACCATTTTATCAACTGCTTTATTTTTTTCTCATTTACTAACTTATTTATTAATTTATTCGTTTGTTTCATTTCCTTCTCATTTATCCATTCATTCTTTTATTTACTCATTTATTCGATCAAAAATATCTTTAATCGAATCAAAAATATATCATTAGAAAAATATTTTATTTTTCACATTGCCCCATGAAAAAAAGAAGGGAAAAATTTCCACCTTTTTTTGGAGGTACAAATTTACTGCCAAAAATAAAAAAATGTTTCAATGCAAATTTTATTATTAAATATTATTGTTCTTTCTTTATGTACGTAATTTTCAGAATAAATTTTCAACTTGTTTATTTAAAAAAAAAAATAAGTTACCTCAACTACTTCACTTTGCCCCGCATTCTCCACAATGAAAAGCATAAAAAAGTTCCTTAAATAAATTTAATAGACCATTTTTATGCAGGCCTAATATTTCGGACATTTTCGGGTATACAATTGTACATATCGAAATTCCCTTCAGGGGTTTGTTGGCCTTATTGAAACAAATACATTACCAACACAACAAGAACGCTGACTTTATTGGAGAATGAAACTATTTTGTTTCCCTAATATTCGATACATGTACCTTTCGTATTGTGGAAGATATCAGTCTAAAGTCTAATTCTTGTCACACCACTGTAACATGTAGCGATCAGTCTTAGAAAATGGGATTGGGATATTTTGGTGTAAACCTTGCAAATCACGGCCCATGGGGAACGAACTCACAATTTTTAATATACAGTAGGATCTCTGTTTAACGACCCTTTATTTGACGACTTTCTCTATTTAACGACGGTTTTTCACGGTTCCAGATGGTCCACTATAGTGTTAAAAGCATTCTATTTAAGGACGATTTCTACTTAAGGACGATTTTTTGTGGTCCCTTGAAAGTCGTTAAACAGAGAACCAACTGTAACACCATAAAAAAATCGCTTGGAGTTTGGTCCAGAAAGCACGGCGGCAACGGAAGCAGGTGCTTGTCGTCATCAGACTCTCATCAAATCCTACGGCTAGAAACCTCGTAACTGAAGAAATGGGGAACGTTTGTCAGATAATGGGGTTGGCCCATCTTATTGGAAAGTGAACGACCAATGATCATTGACATGTTACAGAGAGTGACAGAAGAAATTCGTCTTAAGACTTGATATTTGCTGCATTACAAAAAGCTCACATATACAACACTTGGGAAACAAAACTTGTATACAGTAGGCGCCGCTTAATGGAATCACGGTTGATGTTATCAGAATCACTAAGTTCCGGAAAATTTGTATATTAACCCGTGTTTAAAAAGTTGGATATTGTAATCAGTGCCTTCATTTATTGTTATCACTTTTTCATAAATTTTCGAATTTTTCCCCTTTTTGTTCCTCAATCAAAAGAAATACAAAGGCAAACCCTGACAGTAGCTTCGAGAAAAACAAGTTCCCTTCTTACCGGTAAAGCAGATTTTCTTTTTTCCTGCTCAGTTACACTAAAAACTTCACCTTGAAACGATCAAACATTTTAGCCATGGAGAAAAAGCGCAATAATTTAACTGTCAAGAAAAAAGTTGACATTTTAACGCACTGACAACTTGACCGTGATGGATCAAAGATGCTGTAGAATAAGTAAACATTTCTCAGCCATTACTAAGTAAGTTACTAAAAAATTGGTGATGAGATTGAAAACAAAATGAAAATTTAAACAACAAGCGAAACCGTGCTGGAGAAAATGGTGAAGTTTAATCTGCTTTGAAATTACGATTTACGAATGTCACGGAAAAGGATGCGCGAGTAAAGAGTTGGTTAATGCGGCAAAAATCAGATTTTGGCTGCTCTTCAGTGGGAAAGAAAAACGATCTCGCTTGAAAATGGGCTTTTTCTTTAAACGAAAGCAATGTTCATCAGTGAAGTGATTGACACTTCAACAACCAATAGAACGAGCGTTGGCCGATGAAAGTGTGGATCATGTGACCTGTCACATTTTGCAGGGGGACAGACCGGACGCTCCCCTGATGTGCAGAGTAGTGGAAGGAGGTAATAGCTGACGGCGAAATGAAACCGCAGCTTTTTACAGACCCTTCCAAGGAAATTCTAGTTCTTTCCCTCTTGCTTGACTACATAGGTAAAAGAAAAATAACTCAGTGTAAAAGGCGCGGCATTTTGCAATCCCGCTTGTGATATTAATTTATTTGCATTCGCACTAAAATTAATTTTTGAAACGAAGATTTTTTTCCCCATTAATACGGTTCCTGATCTCATCTAGGAAAAATTAACGAATGAATGAATATTTGCAATAAATAAATTTATAAATTCGTTTTATTTTTAGAAAAATGTTCGTTATTGAAAATTGATAATATCAAAAAAGGAAGGAAAAAAAGATAGCCTGCATAACCACACTGAATTTTAACGAAATGAACTCCAAATTCTAACCAAAAAATATTCTTTAAAAATGGATGATCCTACTTAATAAATTTGAAAAATCGAGTGCCGAATAAAAGTGGGGACTAACTAGTTATCGGTTGGCGAAATTCTTTCACTTCCTCTGCCTGTTTGCCACTCTCCCCAACCCCATCCGAGTTAGCAGAAAACATTCTTAAAAATGAAACTAGATCCTCTTTGCATAGTTAATACTTGATTGTACAATAAACATTAATGCCACTAATTAGTTACATTAACCTTTATTTGAACTGATAATATTTATATTTTAGTGTTAAATTAAATACTACTTTGTTGGTTAGTTACCTGTTTTACAAATGTAGTGGCGACTAGAAAAAAATGTGGCTACTATAAATACCTTTTCTCACCACTGGTGACCAGAAAATTCCCCTAATCTTTTTCTTTGAATCCTTTTCTTTTTGAAAAAATATTTATTTATCTAAGTACTATATGCAGATGAGAAGGCTACGATAGCATTTCTCAAGGGGTTGTTATGGTGAAAGTTCTTTCAAATTGAGCATAACAACGGCAAAGTCGCGGACGGCTACGGATAAGGATTTCCTGAATTTGAAAAATTAAAGATTTTTCTCTGATCTTTGTATGCAAGGGTGCTCACCCTGCTCCAAGCTCAAAGGCAAAAATCACTCCTTCCCCCACTCTCAATGTTTGTAAACTATCTTGCATTGAAATTTTGCAATAAAACTAAACCTAGCACTTTTAGAGTCTCAGATTCCCAGTTACTAAATTCGGCAAAATACATGAGGTATTACATGCACTATATGACCAAAAGTATTGGGACACTTTCAAAAATTCACAATTTTACGGATTTCTCAAAAAATAAAAGACCAATTGCTCTCTGCTCTGTAATTTTTTTCTCATGAAAAGTATACTCCAGACGTCAAATCCAATAACAATTAAGTCTGCTATTCATTTAGGGGACCAGCAACAAATAATCTGTTCTTATCATGAATCACTCTATAACGATGGCAGGAAAGTGTTGCCAGTTTGCTAACAATTCCTTACCATTCGTCGCCTATCCTAGAATTATAGAAATTCGGCTCATTAGATTGCTGATAACTTTTTAAAATTTAAAGAAATTGCGGTGGAATTTTTTTCATGGATTGTAGGATGTATCTGAGCTTTGAATTATGAACGTTATAAATTGCTATCTTTCGTGTCTGCGCAGTGAAAAATTAATAGCTTTAACTGTTCATATTTCAACAAATTTTCTATATTTTAACTTCAAATTTTATTATTATGTTTCTCTAAAATGCTGTCAAATATTTTAAAAGTTTAGTAACGTTTGACGAAATACTCTGCGTAATATAAGGCGAAAACCTTCAAAAAAATTTTGCATTTTTGAAAGAAATGCTTATATTTCCATGGGTATAAGAGATACTTTCACAAAAATATAAAAATAAGTTTTTGATAGATTTTTAACTCATTTCTGAAAATTATAGCTTATTCCCAGCAATTTGCAATGAAAAATTATCAAAAAACTTTTTTACTCAATTTGTTGTCGGTCCCCTAAATGAATAGCAGACTTAATTTTTATTGGAAAATGACAACTAGAGTATACATTTTATGCGAAACAAATTATAGAGCAATTGGACTATTATTTCTCGAGAAATCCCTAAACATGTGAATTTTTGAAAGTGTCCCAATGCTTTTAGTCATATAGTGTATATAGTGCTTCTACTTCAACACATTGAGTTTTTATTAAAATTTTCTAATAAGTCTTGTGAGTGTCTGATCCTCGTTAGTTGTCATAATAAATATTAAGGGTTGTACTTTTTCTCAGGAGGCATGAAAATATTACCTACATGTATATCTGCCTGAAAAAAAAAAAAAAAAAAAAAAAAATCTCGAAATACTTAGATGAAAAAAAATCTCAACGCCTCGCTCTGCCAGATTTTAAAGTTTTTATCGCTCTGCCTCGTTTTCATGCATCTTGCATTTAATGAATCAATAATAAAAAATAAAAAAAGAGCAAGAAACAGATTTGCAGGAAATACATAAAGTTGAAACAAAAATGAAAATGAACAGCTTACATTTAGGAAAGCAATTATAGGTACAAGTAAGGGTTCACAATTAAAAAAAAAAAAAAAAAAAAAAAAAAAACAAGACAAACTTTTTCTTTTAAGTTCTGTGTTACGCACTTCTGTGCCGAAAAATTATCGTATCCTGTCTTCAGTCACAGAATAAAATGAATGTTCTAATCCAATGATTATCAAGTAATTTTCATTCGTATAGAACAAAAATCTTTTTTGAGATCCCACATTTTCCATTCTATTGACTCCTAGTAATATGTAAATATAGCGAGAGAAAGGATTTAGCTTCTTGTTTAGGAGAGGGAACCATTTCTATATTTAATTAACATGATCTTTATCTTAAGCATACTATTTACTCAGAAATACTCCCTATTTTCCCAAGCACTCTGTTTGAGGGCTATGCCTTTTAATTTTCTCGAAAATAAAAATTTTCAAAATGCACTTTTAGACGATCTCTGGTAGTATTTGGAAGTAAGTAAGAGGTCCTGTGATCTTCCACCAGCAAATTTTTGAACTTGAAACGCCAAAAACACAATTTCAGGTTCTTCAATTCTGTTAGGAAACGGGGAGTTTGGAAGCTTTCCCCGGAATTTTTCGAAATAGTCTAAAAACGCAGTCTTAGTGTGATGTTGGGGGGAGGCAAAATATTCAAAGTGTTATAAACATGATTGTAGGCCATCTTTAGTAACGTTCGGGGACATGCAGGTTTTTGAAATCAAAGTTCCAAAAATGCAATTTTAGACGACTTTTTTTTATGGTCAAAGAAGGACTTTTCACAAACTCCCTTCCCGAATTTTTTTGAAATTAAAGCCATAAAAACGAAATTTAAGACGATCTTTAATGATGTTTTTTGAAGGGAGGGCGGGGGGGGGGGGGTGCTTATGTGACCTGAAAACCTTTATGCCTGTAATTAATTTTTTTCTACATTGTATTAAAATGCTGATCTAGCTTCTGAGAATAAAAATAGAAAACAGTGAAAACTTGTAACCCCCATTCTATATTGTTCACATCTTTGTTAGATTTGTCAGCAACATAAGGCTTAAAACGTCATTAAAACTAATACATACAACGCTTAGTAATTCTACCACGGTGTGCTTTTTACATTAACCGAATCATATTAAATTACTAATATATTTTTCATGATTTTCTATGTATTTAATGAGTATGTTGGTATACGGAATGTTTTTCGCAATTGAATAAATGTTTTTAAAAAGTATTTTTATCCTCCAAAAATACAGCTTCCAAATTCTTATAAAGATAAATAAAAAAAAACTATTTCTATTGTGAAAAACTTTTTGAAGACATCAGAAAGCCTTCTGAATTTTTGTTTTCTTGTCAATCTTAAATGTCGGTATTAGTAATCTGGAAATTTTGTATTTGGATGAAATCTTTTTAATTTCATCCACATTGATGTTTTTTTTTTCTGAAATGTAAATTTACACCCCCCCCCCCTTTTAAAAGTAAAATCTACTTAAGTTAAATCTTGAATGAACACAAACGATTAGTAACCATGGTGACGAAAATTTAACTTCTTTGTAAATATTGAAACAACGAGCTAAAGTAATTCTTGTCATCATGACAATCTGAAAAATCATAGCAACATCAGCTTTGTTCAAGTAAGGATAATAAGCATTCGCAACTGCTCAAAAAAAAAAAAAAAAAACTTATTTTTTTTCTGGAAGAATAAATATTGTCCTGAATTTTAGTTGTTTTCCAAAAATGATAGCGCGGTTGGAGAAATAATATTTAAGCAACGTACTTCAAAAAATATAAAACATGTTTTTTAATTGTAAAGCTTGATTCGCTCTAAAAAGTATGGAATAACACAAGTACATGGTTTCTTGATTGAAACACTCAAAACCTGCAGTTAATCACAATATCGATATATTTAAGCTATACCCAAAACAGCTAATTAAAAATAAGCATTTTAACTTTTTTTTTTTCCAATTTTTCTGCCAATAAATAAAAACTTGATGTAAAACGCAGGAATTATGACACAAAATGTAAGCTAGGAAATAGTCTTTAATAAAAATAAAAGTAACCACGATTCGCATTGCTGCGCTGGAAAATAAAAATTATGCTATTTTGTTTATCACGTAATGTTTTAAAAACTGTATAATATCGTACATGTCTTAAAAGAAGGAGTAATATTGCGACCCCATAAGAAACGTTTCACGATTCTATTTGGGGTCAAATTATGCATCGTTTTCCTCCTTGGGAAGTTTTCTAAAGAGAAATACAGTAAAATCCTATTACAACGTATACTAATGCAACGAAATACTTGTTTCAACCAAATAAATTTCCAGTCCCGATTCTGAAATTCGATGGATTTTACTGTATATTATGAATTACATGTTCAATGTGTATCTACCTTCTAAAGAAATTTGATGAGTCTGGCTCTTAAAGACACAAATTATTTTCAAAAATGTTTGTTGAGCTGTGGAAAGCACTTTATGTGTGTACATTTGTAGTAACATAAAACACATGTAAAACGATGCAAAATACCTAGTATCTGGAATACGATTTAATCTATATATAAAAATATTTTTCTACTGGAAGGGAAAAATGACAACTTTTCGCATTCGAAAGCATTGTAACAATGTTCATTATATTGTTAATAAACAATTTGACTTAGAAATATCCCTTTCAAATCTGTTTCTTTTCACACTTATTTGAAAAAGAGCAGATGTTGCTAATTTAACAGCTAATACCACGCATCTACATGGATTCACTTTCAAAAGCACTTGATTCTTCAAGAAAGCCTTAGGAAAAGAGGAAAGAAGAAAGAACGTACAGCGAAGGTCATTGAGGGGGACTAATGAGAGGGTAATAAATCTTACACCCCATTAGTGTTTACCCCTCAAAAAGGGGAGTTAACTTATAGGAGGCGGGGCGAATGCAAAAAGTGAACGTATTTTGAAATTTTTTTCAATAGTTAGAACCCGATATTTGTTTAAAAAATGGTCGCATTAATTCAAACAAGATCTCAAAAGAGAGCTGGAAATATTTTGCATGTCAGGGCGTTCTTAAAATTTCGATAGCACGAGTTGCAGATGTTTTACAGAGCAAAATGTCCAACAGTACCTCGTTTTCGAAGAAATTCATTTTTTCTCGAATTTTAAAAAATCGGAGAATGGACACATCAAAAAAGTAAAAACTAAAAGACACAGACATAGTCTTGAAAAATACTCAGAAAAAAAATTGATCTGAAAACTTCACAGGAATTTGTAAAACAAGCTCCAACTTTCCCCCGTAGGTTAACATTAGATCCGAATCTTTCAGACTCTCAGTGAAGAGCACCCTTAAAGGGGAGAAAAAGACTTTGTAGCATCGGACGGACGGTTAACTCGATGGAATAAAAAGAGCTATTAGATTCTGCTAATTTAGTAATTTATATCTGCATTTGTTGAGTTATTGTAATTTTCATTTGCAGTTGTAAAAATAAATATTTCTTGATTGAAAAAATCATCATTTTGTGTGTCCTGGATTCTTTTCGGTTATTGTTATCAAACTGTGTTTGTCCCAAAGTGATATCACATCAAGCGGCGCCTACTGTAGTTTCTCTCTCCAGTAAAGCCAGCGTTGTTGCTGTATTGGTAATATGTTTCTTTAATAAGCCTTTCTAGCTATGGAGAGAATTGCCACAAAACCAGGACACTTTGTGGCACCCCTTGCCAATTCTTGGGGCACTTCAGGGCTCCGTGGCACCCAGTCTGAGAACCTTTGGTATAGCTGCTGTTAAAATAAAATTGAGAAAGCAAACAGCTCAGTCAGACCCTTTGGACTTCTTACATAATGTTTCTATAAAATTTTACTTTTGAAAACATGTTTGTCCTGAGAATATTCATTTGTATTTTAAACAAAAGAATGGAGTGATTAAACTAGAGGTTAAATGATTCCGCTAAATAATGTGGAATTTATTTATTGTGGGAACAGAAAGGTCTTCTCATCTGCCATGTTGAGCCTCGCACATCGGGCCCATACAAATTTAAAAAGGCAATTTTGGAAGAGAAATTTGCATTTAAGAATGAAATTCAAATTTCCACTCATTTTTTTAATTTTGTGAGAGGCCAAACTGGTTAATACTCATTGAGATAGTGAGAAGCAAAGGGATGCAAGTGGCAAAATTAAAAATTTGGAGATAACCAGTACAAATGGTAGGTGAACCTCCTCTGTCTTGGGGCAAGAGATAGTACTAGCAGTCATGGTAGGTGCTGCTGTACAGCAGGATTTAGAAAAAAAATTAATGAAAGCCTACCTAGGATGTAATCTTTTTATGCATTTTACTCAAAACTTGAAAATGTCCACTTACATATCTTTGCTTCTCACTGCCTCATATCAAAAACTTTTTTTTTTTCAAGGATAAATTCAAGGCTTGCGTCGCAAACAGTAATTTTACAAGTTTGAGAGGAATAGCACATAACATCTCAACACAAATGAAAAAGCAAATATAAAGCACTTTAACTTAGTTAATGTAAAACTAGACTATCAAACAATAAAATAGAATGATGTATTATTACAGGTGTTTGTACCTGGACAAAGGGGGGGGGGAGGGAAGAAAGCAAACTAACAAAAAACACAGTAAAGCTAAAGAACTTCATTCCGCATTTTCACTGGAAAGTGTAAACGTCTTTCACACTACTCACAAAAAATATGGATTCAAGTAATTGCAGATTTTATTTTCTGCATGATAAGATAATTTTTGAAATATTGCTGTTCTAGTTAAACACTGAAACATCGTTTTCTTAGCATTATACAGATAAATTAGTAAGTAACGGTTCATCTAGTTCTATACTGAAATATGTTGAATTCCAGCTTGTTCGTTCACTTGCAAATTTTATTTTCCTTGACACGTTTACTATACTACAGCATGGATGTTTAAATGCATTTTTCATAAAATTGATTTTTAACGAGTGTCAGTAATGAACTAGAGCAGCGATGTGTGAATTTTGTAATGTGAAGTTTCAGTGGGAGAAGCTAGGGGGTGCGTGAGAAATAGCCCATCTCGCTTACCTCTAGTGACATACCTCAAAAAATTACAGCAAAATTGTTTTACAACAAGCTTTAACAGACTGCAAATTTTCTTCATTGCAAGCTACGTAAATTCAAGCAATGTAAAGGCAATTATAGCGGGCATTATCATTTATTTTGTTGAAACTGATATTTGATGGCATTAGTACTTCCTGTAGTAAGATTTTACTGTACATTAATTGACAAATGTGCAAGACCACTGTCAAGTAAATTAACAAGCAAATGGAATCCTTTAATCCTTCGTCCATCGGAGGTCTGCCAAGCAGACCAAAACTACAGCTAGGGATATTGCAGTGCATTTTGCCTTTCCAGAGACGGAGTGAAATCAACACAGGATTGAGAGAAAGAAATAGGGGAAAATACAAACTCAGATCCGGGTTCTGAATTATCGGACTTGAAAAACTGTTTTCTTAGAAACACGAAAATCTGTTAGGATTTTTGCTTATTCTGCAAGAGTTATCAAAGAAAGCACCATGGCACAAAATCTACGACAATGCTATTTTTAGGTACAAAAAGGATTCATTTATTTCCCATTGCAAACTGCTAAGAAATTTTAAAACAAAATTCTGAAGAATAAAATGTTTTGCCCAATTTTACCTACTGATGTATTGACTGGTACTCGGCACGGGAAAACAGCTATCCAGGAGTTCAGATACAATGCATGTTTTTTTTTCTAAGTATGACTAATTGTATCTGTATTATGAAGTTTAATTTCTCAAAAAATGCTTGTAAAGATTACTCACACGAATATGGGGTTTTTCCACTATAGCCCCTGAAATGATTTTTTAAGTTTGGAGCAAAATAATCTGTCTTGAATAGTGACATTACAAAGGTTTTTCCTCACCATCATGCTATTAAATTTGAAGAATGAGTGAATGACTCCAAATAATAGTCACAGGAATAGGGCTGCTGGCCAGAATGAACTCTTAAATGTCTCCTTAAATCTGAAGCATCAAAAAAGGACGACTCTTATTCATGCTATTAAATTTGAAAAATGAGTGAAAGCCTCCAAACAAAAGTCACTGGAATAGGGTTGCTGGCCAGAATGAACTCTTAAATGTCTCTTTCAATCTGAAGCATCAAAAAAGGACAACTCTAATTCATGCTATTAAATTTGAAGAATGAGTGAATGCCTCCGAACAATAGCCACAGGAACAGAACTGCTGGCCAGAATGAACTCTTATGTCTCCTGCAATCTGAAGCATCAAAAAAATGACGTTGAACATATTCCATACCTGCCAAGCCTTACGGATTTCCCGGAAGTTTTACGGATTTTTATTTCCTTTTCCGTTTTTCCGGTTATGAGCGACGTTTTTCACGTTTTGTAGGAAAAAAATTGTATCTCGCCAATTTTGGCGCTAACGATTCTTTTGTGGAACGTTTTAGGCCAAGTAGCCAAGGAAAGGTTGCCGTAGGAGAATGGCAGAAGAAGTGAGGCAAGATTATGACGTCACGGAGTGATACAGCGCATGACTTCATCGGGATCCAATCAAAGCAAGCGTCGCGCCTGGCAACTAGGGGCTCAATTTCGGCGCCGATTATCTTCTCGTTCTCTCAGTTCGAGCTGTTTGTGCTTTGTTCTTTTTTTAAAATGAGTACCAAATGTTATTTCCAAACTTTTAAAGAAAGCAATAAAAGTAATATTTACTAAACGAAAGTAAGTTCAATTGATATGAAATTCATAACTAATATATTGTTAAATAAAAAGAGGATAGGGGTTCTGTTTGATTTTATTTTGCCTTAAAATCTTGTGGATAAAAATAAAAAAATCTTCCGGATTTTTTTTCTCGGAGGTTGGCAGGTATGATATTTACATGAACGGGGCAGTAGGCCAGAATGGACCCGCATATGTTTTTAAAGCTGAAGCCTGTGAAGCCTTCGAACAAAATTGATATGGGCGTGGGTTTTTTTCCGGTTTGGGCTCTCTCATATGCCTATAGTTGCGGCAAATCTAACCTGGCAGCATTGTGAAGACTACGCAGATCTTAATTATAGCATTACAACACTGCCAGGTTAGCTTTGCCCCAGCTATAGTTGAAAATTAGATTGAGTGAATGAACAAGAAAATATTCATACAATAAAGTTCTTAAAAAGACACTCAAATGTAAGTTTTAACTTGAATATTGAGTGAATGTTTTAGCATAATGCTCGCAAAAATACGGTTTTTCACCAGTATTGACTCTTTTTAAGTTTCTTAAGATCTGAAACTAAATAAAATATAAGGGTTGCAAATCTTGGAGGAACAACTTGAGGAGCATCTGTTGTGATTTTGAGGAGCCTGTTGAAATTTTGCGGAGCAACTCATTGTTTTGCATAAAAATCGATTAAAAAAAATAAATAAATAAAAAAAATTGAAACAATTCACCAAAAAATATTTTTTGAGCTTTTATAAAAAATATTTACTTTTAAAGTAATAAAACAGCTACAAACTTAATGCCGTGCTTTGAGCATAAGCATATTTAATTTCCCATACTTACTGGTCTGTCATAATAAAATAACAAAATCTGCTGCGATCACGTATCTACGGAATCACGATCAATTGAAAATGCTTAGACGGGAAATGTGGAGCAAAAAAACGTCTTTACGGAGTTTCACTATTTTTGCAGAGCAACTTCGCAGTTGGCAATCCTGAAATATCCTTGAACAAATGTCACTTGGATAAGACTTAATTTGTCAACAACAGCTTTAAACATCATTCTCACGAATATGATTTTTTGCCAGTATGAAGTCTCAAATGCTTCCTGCAAGTTGAAGGGTCAGCAAACGCCTTTGAACAATGTTCACAAGAATAAGGCTTTTCGCCAGTATGAACCCCCAAATGTCTCTCTCACGAATATGATTTTTTGCCGGTATGAACTCTCAAATGCTTCCTGCAAGTTGAAGGGTCAGCAAACGCCTTTGAACAATGTTCACAAGAATAAGGCTTGTCGCCAGTATGAACCCCCAAATGTCTCTCTCATGAATATGATTTTTTGCCAGTATGAAGTCTCAAATGCTTCCTGAAAGTTGAAGGGTCAGCAAACGCCTTTGAACAATGTTCACAAGAATAAGGCTTTTCGCCAGTATGAACCCCCAAATGTCTCTTGAAACTGAAAAGACTAGAAAATGTCTTTGAACACTGCTTGCAAGAATAAGGCTTTTCACCGGTATGAACTCTCAAATGTCTCTTGAAAATGGAAGGATGGAAGAATGTCTTTGAACAATATTCACAAGAATAAGGTCTCTCGCCAGTATGGACCCTCAAATGTACCTTTAAACTTGAATACTGAGCGAATACCTTCGAACAATATCCGCACGAATGGGGCTTTTCGCCAGTATGGGATCTCAAATGTCTGTTTAAAGTGCCAAAACGAGAAAATGCCTTTGAGCAATGTTCACAAGAATATGATTTTTCTCCAGAATGGACTTTCGAATGCATCTTTAAATCGTAAGAACGGGAAAACTTCAGCGAACAATGTTCGCAAGAAAATGGTCTTACGTCACTGTGGATTTCCAAATGTCTCTTAAAAGACGAAGCGTCAGAATATGTCTTCCCACAGAGTTCACACCTATAGGGTATTTCTCCAGTATGTTCTCTCAAATGTTTTTTTAGTTCAGAAGAACGGGGAAATGCCTTTGAGCAAAGTTTACAAGGATATGGCTTTTCTCCTGTATGGGTCCTAATATGTAGTTGTAAACCTGACAAACGAGCAAATGCTTTCGGACAATATTCACACGGATACGGCCTCTCTCCAGTATGTATTCTTAAATGTATCTTTAAACTTGAGCCCCGAGAAAATACTTTTGAACAATGTTCGCATGAGTGCTGTTTCTGACCAGCACACATCTCTGAATGATAGGCCATTGTCCAACGTTAGAAAAGTGTCTCCGGCCAAAATTCCCTAAAATGGACGATGAGATTTTTTCTGAGTTTTGCAGCTATCTTAGATTAAAATATACGCAATGTTAGATCCAATTATTGGTGACATTACAAAAAAGACTCTGGTCAACTAGCAATAAACACTTCTGCATACCAGCTGGAACACTCTGCTTTCCTTGACTATCTCGGAGGAGATAACTCTTTATCTTAAGTCTTAATGTTCAGGAAGATATTACTTGAGTTGCATTTCTTGAAATCTTTACTAAAATAAACTTGTTTAGGTATATGAGGAAGGTTGGAGTTCAAAATTGATGTCATACAAGTTGGAATCTGACGTCTAGCTGCTCAGATTACTACTGAAAATAGAGAAAAGAATTAGCTGACATTAAAAAAAAAAAAAAAAAAAAAAACAGATCAAGGGCGCCCATATAGGTGAGCAGGTGGGGGGGGGGCTTGAGGCCTCCCCCCCAGAAATGAGAACTTTTTTGCTTTTAGTGCTTTTTTCTTTGCAAAAATGTATAAAAATTTCTTTTTCAGCCATTAATGAATAAGTTATTAAAAGTGTCAAATTTTAATATCTCTTAATCTGTACTGAAATCGGTTTCTATGGGGAAAATATTCAGCTAAACCATGGGGAAAAGTTTTGAGCCCCCCCCCCCCTTAAAATTCTGCATATGGGCGCCCTTGAAAAAGATAGATAGAAAATCAAAAATAAGAACTTCGAACACAGCAGAAAAATAATATTGAAGCTATGCAAACCTACAAAAAAAAAAAAAAATCCTAAGGGTGTAAGTTGTAAGAAGACTTTGAGCATGAGATAAATATAAAATAAGTTCATTTAACCAACAGACGCAAAAATGTATGCATATACAGCTGGACCTTATGATAAGCACTTTTAAAAAGTCATGAACTACATAAAGAATTTTAATCGATTAAAAATATTTTTTTCGTATTTCCTTTTCACATTATTATATACAAGCAAAATCACCCAGCGTTACCTTAGGCACTTGTAACATTGAGAAAAAAATTGCGCCTACATACAAGGTCTGTCTGGGAAGTATTTTATTTTTCAGTGCCTGTAGTGTTTATCCCGGAATTGGGGTTGGTGCTAAAATTAAAAACCTCACAGTAAAGCCCAGGTTATTTTGTAAGCTTCTGCCAAGACTCAGGGTTGATATTTTGTCCACTTTTTTTGTAAAATGTCCAGTATTCTGGAAGAAACTGGACGAAATGGACAAAATTGGACGAAATGGACAAAATAAAAAATCAACTGATTATCCATACATTCAACTTCTTTTGCTGTTATTTTACATTGCATTATTTAAAGAACATCGTACATTGAGTTTCAGGGGAAACAAATAGTCATTTAAGTAGTTTTTTTAACACTTTCATTTCCCTATGTATTTATGACCACTTTACCCCATGGGGTGGGGTAAAGTGGTAATAGTTAAATATAAATACAAAACCGTTACAAATGACCATAATATTTGTATATTTTGGGGATTTTTATAGTTACTAGTATATGCAGGTATACACGAGTATATACATGTCGTGTAAACATCAGTAAATACGTTCATGTATGAGTAGATACATGTATACATCAGATACATGCACGTGAATAATAAAGCATATACGTGTATAAACGAGTATATAAGCATGTATGTATATGTGATTACCTACAGGAATGTATACCTGTCTACACAATTATATATGTGTCACATGTATATACGAATATATATGCGTTTAAATGAACATCATATATGTGTATGTACTTGTATCTCGAGTATATACGTGCATAACTGAGTATATACGTGTATAGTAGACATATAGGATAGCACTGGATGTATACGCAAGTTAATTGGTGAATACATCCAGTGTGTGTTTGTATGTGTCTACTCACGTATATATATGCGTGGAATCACGAGTATATACGTATGTTTACCTGTAAACACGATTATATACCTGTATAGACATTAATACGTATATTTACGTGTATACACCAGTACACGTGTATGAAAACACGAGTATATCTGCTTATAACCATGTATGCTGACAGAGTGAATACAAGCTCTTGTGCAAAAATTGTCTTTGTGTAATAAATTTGTGACCTGTTTTGCATCCATAAGTTTTTTGCCTTGCGTGCATGAAACGCGTGTCAGCGCTGTTTGTGACCATATTTTTCAAATGATTCTTACTTCTTATCCTCCCCACTAACACCTTTTAAAAATTTGCCAAAGAGTTTAAACTCACCCTGTATACACTTATATCATATACTTGCGTGTAAGTGTGTACTCGAGCATGTACGAGTACATACGTGTCTACCTTAGTATATAAGTGTTTGTATATATACGAGTATAAGCGGGTATATATACGCGTATAGTCGAATATACATCTGTATAAATAAAAAATATTTGCAGATACCCATATACGAGTTGTTGCATTTATGTAAATACGTATATATACGTGCCTATACGAGTATATGCGTACACATATACTCGCATATTGAACCCTGTTTACTGTAAAAACAATACATATTAAGTGAAGTTAATATTTAATTTATACCTGCCTTATACTTAAAGATTTAGTGATTTTAGAAGAACAATATTCGTTAAGCCTAATATTATGACCAATTTACCCCATCTTACTGAAATTGTTCTAAAAAATTGTCCAAAAAAGATTCAGCTAACTGCTAATGAGTAAGAGTTCTTGAGACAAGTAGGAATCTTCCTGCACAGTCACTCTGTTTATTATTCTAACAAACAAATTTCCCAAGGAACTTAAAAGAGGTGTTTAGATTTTAAAGTTTTTAATATTCACCCAAAATATTTTTTTTTTACCAAATAAATTTTTGCCAGTCGTAAAATTTTGTATTGGAAATGTAGTTTCTAACTGCCCTACTCTAAAATAAAATTTTCACATTCATTCCAACATTTATTTCTAATTTATAGCATTTTATTTGACGTATGACCACCTTACCCCATTGACCACTTTCCCCCACCAGACACTATTCCGCACATTTGGCAGCATATTTGTCAGGCAAACGGAATATATTTGGTTGCCTGAATACTTTACTATTTAGCAACCAAATAGTAAACAAATTGAAATATTGACAATCGGTAACAAATATATATATTTATGCAACAAATTAAGGCTATAGTATAGTACCATGGTACAAGAGTAGTTTAAGGTTGTCAAAGACATTTTAATATAAGAACAAAGTAATTTTAATGTTAACACTCAGATGTTAATTTTAATTTTTTTTTTTTTGCTTTTGAATTTTTCTTTAATCTTAAAACACATTATATTAACCTTACTACTATTAATAACTCATTTAAATATGAAATGAGAAACCAGAAACAAAAAAACACTGCAATATTAAGCGTTCATAAATATGTAAAGTCAACTAACTGATGTTCATTTTTAATAAAACATGCAGTTATCATTTCACAAATATTAAAGGAGATTGATAATACATAACAAAAACATGGATATTAAATCTCGTAATCTTTAACTTTTCCAAAGTTTTACACCGTACGCGATATTAAATATCGTTAAAAAAATACTTCTGAGTAAATTGTTATGACATTTTAAGCAACTTGGTTTTGTATTTATATGTAAGATAAATGCAAGAGTCTTTATTTATAATATAGTGGGATACAAGGATTTTTATTTATCAAACCAAATGACTGGCAAACAATCGATTATCAATTTATGTACAATTGCTAATAAACATAAACCAAATTAAACAATTACTCTATTAATTTGATTTTGCTTTTGGAATAATTTGTTTCATTTTTTATTTATTTAAAATCAATAGTTATACTCAATGGGTAGTTCAAATGGAGTAACCGGTGACTAAGGGCATTCTGATAGAGCTACCGGTTGGTGAAAACTTATGAAAATATCCTATGGACACTTACCGAACAAACCACTGACCTCATCAGTTCAACCGACTTGTGCGACTGGTTGCTTTTAGCGAAAATACCCATTGTGTATAAATTTAGGAGCCAAACGGAAATGCATTTACATTTGACCAAAGACAGAAAATAGATAAATATTTTCTATAATAAAATTGGCATAAAATAAAAAAAACATTAGTTAAAAAAATTAATCAAATATTAGGTTAGAATTCTGACCAAATATTCGGTGCTCAGCAAAATATGGTATTCCATGCATCTCTATTCTAATAAATTTAAAGAGAAAAATGTATCTATATTTTTAAAGTTGTAATCAGAGGCGGGTATTGGGATTGGAAAGTGGGGGGAGGGGGGTAAAAAAACTGCTAAAATTTGGAGTTTTAGTGGCATCAAAAAAATGTTAGAAAAAAAGGACAAAATTTTTCCAAGGCTCGTTTTAAGCATATGAGTAAAAATTGATGTAAATCTAACAGCTTAACTCACGCTTTTCTTAAGATTTTGATGATTTACGTACACAATAACTTTTCCCGAAGAAACACTTACACATGAATTAGGCTTACATTTACCCCAAAGTATTTTGAGATATTGCAAACACTTGGTAATAATTTCACTGAACGAGTGTGGCTTGTTTAAGTAACACAATTGATTAACTAATATCTAAACAATGAATACCTATGCTAAAAGTTACTGCTTGTGCTAAATAATGTTTCCTAAAGTGATATACAGTGAGATTCCGTTACAACAAATACCAATACAACGAAATTTCCATTTCAAAGAAATGAATTAATGATCCCAATGTAATTGCTGTTACATTGTTTGGATTCCATTGCAAAGAAAAAAAGTTTTGGTACCTTGAAATTCGTTGTAACGAGATTTCACTGTACAAAGTAAAACAAAAATAATTATGATCAGAAAATTTTGACATTTCTCCTTTTTTATAATTTTTAGTTTTGGTTCCTAAACTGGAAAATAAAATAAATAAATGTACCATAAAGGAGGGGGGGGGTGTTCCCCCCCCCCCCCCCCCCCCCCCCCCCCCCCGCCTTGCTCCCAAATTGCCACCACTGGTTGTAATGAATATTTTAATTAAAAATACACTTTTCAGACATTTACTATTTTTGCATTAGATTCACGCTTTCCGGCACAATGGCTGAGACAAGACAATTAAAAAGCACTCTCTCCCATTAAAATGCCACAAGCTATTTAGGCTATTTATAACCCTTTAGAATGTTCAACATTTCTTTCTGGATGTTAACTTTTTATTCCATTCACAAATTTTATCATTCAGAAGTGGGGGAACCATATACTTCATTCGAATGTAAGGGGTTGTATATTCATTACAAGAAACTATTTACAGGTTAAGTTACTACAATAATTTTGGATAAAAACTAATAGAACATATGCCAAATTTAGCCAGATTACCACTAATTAATGATAAAAATAATTACTATTTACAAAATTTGTAACAATATTAATTTTAAAGTTTGGTTGCAATATTTTCATTAGTATTAAAGTTATGATGTATCATGTGTGTCCAAGTTATTTATTCTCACCCTGTATAATACAATGAGAAGTTAATCCTTCCTTTCCTAGTAATTTTGTAATGCAACCATGTTCAAGGGCTTCATTTTGATGAATTTAATTACTTCTACAGTAAAAAACCTTGTCTATTAATATACAATCATTTTGTTTATAACTATTACAGGGTTGCCACTCTATTCTGGGGGGAAAATTCCCTGCATTTTTTCGGTGTAAAATTGAATATGCCGCATTATAAACAAGTGAACAGTGATGTTTGAAAAAGAACACTAATGACTTGATTTAAAAAAATTTTGTTGCCATTTTCTGTTTTTATACAAATCAAATGTTATTAGTTAATATCAGCAAGGCTTTTACAATGATTTTAAACAATGGTTTATACAATGGTTTTCAACAATGGTTTTTACAATGACTATCAACAATGGTTTTTACAATGAATTTCAATGATGGTTTTTACAATGAATTTTAACAATGGTTTTCAAAATAAAATTCTGCATAGGAACACTCTGATTCTACCAAATGAACATAAAAAATTTCATAAAAATCGCTCGAGCCATTTCGGAGGAGTCCAAACACTAACACCATAACATTAGATCAGAGGTTCCCAAAGTTCAGACCTCTGCGTATCCACTCCAGAAAAATTACAAACTTGCCCCCCCCCCCCTTTTGACGAGCGCAAAAAAAAAAAGATTTGTCACAGTTTAATCTTTTTTTTACTAATATATTTTTAAGCTTTTTCCCTTTAAGTTTATTTATTCATTGTACTATATATTTTTCAGAGCTCTTGTCTCACTTTCATTTCTTACATTATTGTGTTATGAAAGTAAAATTCTATTTAAAATTCAATCACGAATAAAAATATTATCACCAAACTTCAACATTAAGTTTAGGATTAAAAATGAGTTTTTGAAGCATAAAATTTCTATAAAGTATAACTATTTTAAGTTATAAAAATAAATTTGCGGACCCCCGGGGTGGTCCGCGGACCAGAGATTGGGAAAATCAGGATTAGATTAAGTGATCCCATTAAGTACTGCCTACTATATCTTTGACTAACTTCAAAAATTGGAGCAGTGAAACCTGCCTACAATGATACTGTGCGGACCTAAAAAAGTATTGTTATAGACAGAGACTGATTTACGGCAGGGTACTAAGGGCCCGGGGCACCAAAGGAAAGGGGGCACCAAATTTCTGTCATCTTTTTTTTTTTTGAGCAAAAAGACAGAAAAAAACTCCAAACCAGTTTTATGATGGACAATGTGAAGAAATCATATTAGACTCTAAGCAAAGTTTGAAGGTTTCCTGTTTTTATGTAATCTGTGATAATTTGATTACAAAACTAAAATTCAGAATGTCAGCCTATGATGGCATATTAAAGAAATTTTCTTGATTGTTTGAGTGCGACAAGCGAAATATTCAAGAAAGTGCAAAAGATCTTTAAAAATCTTACTCCTGTGATTTGGAGGAATGTTTTCCTGATGAATTTATTTATGTCAGTTCAATCATCGGAAAAGAAAGTTTAATGACCGAAAAGTTAAAAAAAATCCATAAACTTGATGAATGGATACTTTTGCCAATATAAATACAGCCCTAAAATTGTTTTTGACTTTGCCAATCTCCAATTATAGTGGAGAACGATCATTTTCACTATTAAAGAGAACTAAGTGTCCTTTGCGTACTCTCATTTCTGATAGTAAATTATCTTCATTAGCTCTATTATCAACAGAAGGAGGTTTGACCGCAAAACTTGGTTATAAGGACATTATAGAAGAATTTACAACAAGAAAACAAAGGAACTAAGAAAGCACATTATGATTTACCTTAACCATCATAGTTTCTCCCTCTGCGATTGTAAAAAATTTTCTTACATGAAAATCAGGAATTTATTTTAGAGTTTTCTTTCTATCAAAATAATCCAAAAATTACCTTCATATACATTTTTTGGAGGGGGGGCACCATATTTGTCAGTGCCCCGGGGCAGCCAAGTGTGTAAATCGGTCCCTGGTTATAAACAGGTTATCGTTACATACAGTTTGAATATTTATGCTGACATTTTGCTGGGACCAAAGAAAATATCGTTATAGAAAGGTTTATTGTTATAGACAGTATTGTTATACACAGGTTTCACTGTATTAAAAATACTCACCAGTGTGCTATTGCCAGAGAATCTTTCAAAGAAATGGAATTTTTGAAGTTGATGCTCTTTCACTGCATTGACGGGCCCACTGAACACGGCAATTCATCCAAGATAGCTGGTGAAACGAGAAAATAAATGAGAAAACTTTCATGGTCATTTAATCTCATAAAATAAAAAAAAACATCCCAAAACTCCCTCAATTCCTATGCTGCCATTCCCCTTTTTGTTCCAACCAGGGTTGGCCAGATTTAACCCAATGAGTTTTTTTTTTTTTTTTTTGAAAAAAAAACATTAAAAAAACCCATTATTTTGCCCACTTTTGGGTTTTTAAAAATTTTCCAAGAAGTTTTTTAAAAAAATTAATTTAAATACTTTCACAATTTAAACTTCTTTTTTATTTGTTCTTCACCACAGACAATGAACATAAAGAATGAATTTTGAACTTTAATAGTATTTCTTAACTCTTAACAGCATTAAAAAAATTACTTCAAAGATTTTAAATAAATATATTTGACTTTTTTCCTTAACTGGTCAATAAATAACTCAAATTATCTTGACTAAGTCCTGTCAGGTCTGATTTTCTCAATATTTGTAGATTGTACAGAGGAAACTACTCTAGCTAAAAGGCTTTCATGTGAATTATTTTCTGCAAACCCATCAACAAGTCACTAATCTCGAATAAACAAGGTATATTTTTTAGAAATTAACACGTTTCACAAACCGTTGGACAGAAAACAGAATAGGATGTACAGTACTTTCATTATCTTACAAAAAGTTTAATATTTCTTATGCCGTACACAAAAATAGAAAAACAGGCAATATAAAATTCAAAGAAATGTCCCGATTAAGCTGGAATTCAGAAAAAAGGGATTTAAACTACTTGAGGTTCTACAGTAGTTTTGCATAACAAAATGAAATAGAATAAAGTAAAATGCAAAAAAAAAAAAAGTAATAATTACAAATGAACAATTGGTTTTATCACTCGAGAAGTAACTTTGCCTTAACTGTTGATAACCATGGAAACTAAAAAATCGGAAACTTCACCATTCTTGGGTTTCGTCGTCTTTTTTTACATTTTCCTCAGAAAACGCTGAATTTTCCCTCTTTTTTTGCCCCAAGACAATTTTTGAGCTTTGTCCATATACTTACGCTACACTATGCTACAAGTACCTCACATTTTCCCTAGAAAAAGACAAAAAACCCACATTTCTTTTAAAAAACCCAGCTTTAATTGGGTGCTTTTGGGTTTTATTTTAAAAAAACCCAAAAAACCCTGGGTCCATGGGCTTTTTTAAAAAACCCGGTTTTTTGCCAACCCTGGTTCCAACCGTGTTCTCTGCACTCAGCAAGAAAAATCAGAAATAAGTAATTTTTATGTCAACAGCATTTTATAATAAATAGCATTTAATTGCATGCATATACAGAAATATGTGTGGGAAAATAGTGACTTCAATGAATTTTTCTTTGTGTGGAAGGGTTTTTATCCGTTGCTTACAAGCTGGCAGAAATCGTTGCCTTTCTATTTTGACAAGAATTTTTTGCATTGAATGTGTGGCATATGCTTAGGGAGCAAAAAACTTAACTTTGCCCCCGAGTCTTCAGGTCCTCTTTAGGGTTTACAATCCTGCGCCGATTTCAGTCCCACGGGATTTCGGGATTGTAAGGAGCTAGTCCCATGGGATTGACTTAATTTTTCTAAAAGTAGAAAAAGTTGAGCTTTTTAGGAAGGACTGTTTTTGTTTCTTTATATAGTAGTTTTTTTGAATTCCATGTTACACCAATTGAAAAGCACAACAAAGTCAAATTCCAGTTAGTAATTATTGTTTGGGAAGCAAAAGTGCGACCTAAAAAGATCCAATGCATTTTAACAAAGCATTGCTAGCAGGGCTGTGGAGTCGGAGTCGGAGTCGAAGAGTCGGAGTCGGACTGATTTTTAGGTAAAGGAGTCGGAGTCGGAGTTGTTGGAAAACATGCCGACTCCGACTCCGACTCCGGGCTTCTTTTTTTCTTTCCCTTTCGCTGACTCTCCTTGCATTTTTTAAAAACTGACTTCCAATTGGTTCGATTACATGTATGAAAAGATACTAATGAGAAAATAACTGCCATTATGGCAATCAGCTAGCTTGAGTGCTTACAGAACTTTCTGTAGCCGTCCCCTAGTTTGCTTACTTTTTAACTTAACTAATAGCAACTGTCAGCAAACGGTTTTGTTGCCTAACATTTTCAAGTAATCACTTACAAATAAAAATAGAAATATAGTGTTTTGTTCGATCTCAGTTGTAAAATAGTAAAAGAAACGTAACAAATTAGTAAGTTGAGGCCCGTAGCTAATGTTGAAACGTTTAAGGGTGAACGGCAAATTCAAAAAAGTTCTGGCGCGAAAGCACGAATCCAAAAGATCCGACGAAATAATCTAATGGTTTTTTCTTTATTAAGACTATTTCTAAGCTTGGTTCTCACTAAAAAGTATGGAACAAAATAAGTGTAAATGATTTCTTGATTACAACACTCAATAATTGCAGTTAATCTTAAAATCTTCATATTAAGGTTAACTCTAAAGCAGCAAATAAAATTTAAATTAAAAATTTTGCGAATGAGAAACATAGGTATAGTAAAAGCTATTCGTACAAATTTGTATACCGCCTCATTTTGTGTAAAATTAGCTCCTGATGTATATGCGCCCTATTTTCGTTGCAATTTTATTGATGAAATATAATTTAAAATATATTCGCGAAAATTTTCAGAATTAAAGTATTTATATTTTTTTTATAAACTCTGAAATTAACTTTGGTTACCATCTATCAGATGGGTGTCACCCTAGGCAAAAAACCCCCTCTCAAGAACTTGGATTTAGAAAAAAGCTTTTTGTTTTCCCTTCAAAAATTAAAAGCACACGAATTGATCAATGTCTATTTGTTAAACATTAAAGGGGAGCAAATTACAGATAATCCTTTTCAAATTTTTTAAAAGGGATTTTTAAGTCATCTCACTTTTTAACTCGTAACTATTGGAAAATTTGATTTTTAAATTGAATTTCTGACGTTGTATGCGTCTTGGGTTTACAATAAAAAACAAAATGCGAAATTTTCATAAAAAGGAATTAATACTTCAATCTCTGTTTAGAGGTTTTCCCCCTTCCCCTGAAGGGAGACAGGGAGTTGAAAAAATACAATTTTAAAAAAATCCGGAGTCGGAGTCGGAGTTGGAGTCGGAGTCGGGCGTTTCAAAATCCGGGAGTCGGAGTCGGGGTCGGAGTCGGCCATTTTCCTTCCGACTCCGCAGCCCTGATTGCTAGTACATTATGAGAAAGGATTTTTGCTCAAACTAAGTTTTTAATATTTACTACCAATATAATTCAGATTGTTTTATTCATTACAAGTGTTACCCGCACGGCTTTGCCCGTAATGGAAAAATTAAAAAGTCTTTTGGTTCGCCTGTATATTTACAAATAATGTATGGTGAATTTTCTCGCCAATTGGCTTGTACCCATGTTACGGTTCCATGTTATGATAATTTCGTATCTCCCCAATTGGCTACGGTTCCACGTTATGATAATTTCGTAATTTACTCGTCCATCTTATGATAATTTTGTTCTTAAAATTGGAATAGAAAAAGAACCACATCGAATTTTCGAAAAATCGCTTCGAGGGGCACACTCCCATGCTACAAACTAACTTTGTGCCGAAATTCATTCAAATCGGCAGAACGGTCTAAGCGTGTCACAGAGATCCTGACAGACAGAGAAACTTTCAGCTTTATTATTAGTAAAGAAAATAATGCGCTTGATGAAAACATGTGCTGTGGCTCCACTTTTACAAAAGATCCCCATTATCTTTATCATCTTCTCAAATAGATTTTCTACTCTTACGCTTGGTTCTTTTCCCACATGAATAGCAAATTTCGGATAAAAACGATGGCTATGTATGTTTTGCTGTATCCAGTTTAACTTGCATTAAGAATACTTTTGTTGTTTCGTACACGTTGGTCATTGAATCAGTGAATTTGGTTCATTGCTGCAAGGGTTGGGTGCTACTTGGTTTCACCCAGTCGTAGGCTCAGTAAAAGTTTTTGGATGATTTCACTAATTTTACCTCTCACTTTAAAGAGACATTCAAAAACTTGAGCAACTTAACTTACTGCACTGTCATGGGAGTCATCCTGTGTTTCATCCAAGTTTCTGTCGCCTCTTTTAGAGTCGTGCCGAATATATGAATAATGGCATGTTTTATATTGCTTTCTTCTTTGTAGAAAAATATTGTGCACTTTTTAAGTTAAAGGTTTTGAGTGCATTCCTTAAGCTTACAGAAGTTCTCCAATATTGCATTGAGGCTACCTCAGTGGGTTTTGCAATCTCTCTACTTCTCTAAAGCTTAATTATCTGTAATTTAAATTTTAGTGATGGTTTTTAAAAATGTTTCTAAATTATACCCATTTTCTCAATTGCTGAACGTATGAAACGAATGAGAATACCAATTCAATCTCAGGAAAATAAATTCAATTTTTACTTCCTTTTACAAAAAAGGAAGTATTGTATTCACGAAAAAATTTTCACTCAAAAATCGGCCTTAATTTTAATTTTTTTCACCACCTAATGAATGTTGAGTTATTTCTCGACCCAACCACACGTGGATATATTGCCTAGGAACCTACAGACACCCGAAATATCCATTTTGACGACCCCCGAGTTAATTACAACGAATTTTCTCGTGACGTCTGTATGTATGTATGTATGTGAGTATGTATCTCGCATAACTCAAAAACGATATGTGCTAGAAAGCTAAAATTTGGTACGTAGACTCCTAGGGGGCCTAGTTTGGCCTCACCTTCCCTTTTGGATGCATTCAGATGTTCCTAAGGGGGTCTTTTGCCCCTTTTTTGGGGGGAAATCATTGTTAATTTTGATGTAAACTCAAGTGGTGTTAAATTTGTCGAACACTTGGCAATATATCGGCAGTTTTTTGGTCGCCAAGTTTTGTCGCCAACTTGGAGACAAATTTGGCTACTTTTTTTTTTTTTTTTTAATTTGGTTTCAATTTGGTCACTGTTGATGATATTTAGAGAGTAAACAATTGAATCACATTAAAATTACCAATAATGAGGAAATGACATTAAATTGGAGTAAAAGGAAGTGATGTGATGCACACATCAGTTCGTTATTGTGTGCTTAAATGGTAAATCCACAGTTTTTCATATGAGACATTAGTTTTTCTCGTTTCAGATAAGTTTTTCTTGCTCTTCTTGTAGATATAAGAGGAAAGTTCTTCAAACTTCAGATGATGCTTGTGAAACTAGTCATTTTATGAGCGGCAAAAGTTAGAAAACTTTTACATGGGAAAACAATTGCCGGATTTGGCTCTCAATCCCATGGGATTAATCCCGCTAAATATCATGCGGGATCCCCTGGGATTCGGGATCAGGATTGGAAACCCTAGTCCTCTGGGCTTAGTGATTGAAGCACTGGGATATTAGAGGCCTGCGGATCAAACCCTAACACAGACATATCCTGTGTCCACATCTGTATGCTACAAATGTTTGTCAGTTTTGCAGAAATGTGAATGAGCTTGATTTAATACACATTAGCAGACATAGTGGTTTTTTCCAACAACACCAAACCAAAAAATGACGCATCAAATATTGTGGACACAGTTATCGATTTTTCATTCACACTAAATCGGAGAGGATGGTAGGGGAGTGCTTTCAAAAAATATATTGGAAGTACATTTATAGCTACATAAACTAATCTTTATTTATTTTTAAAAAGAAGAAAGTGATAGATCTTACCACTTTTCGAGCTTGAAAATAAAAGAAAGAGAAAAATAAAGACATAAAAAATAAATAAAAAAGAAAAACCTTTGAGTTGAGAAGTAAAAGTAGAAAAGTTGAAATGCAAAAGTTTAAGCTTTCTAAAGTTGTTAATGTTAAGCTGGAATATAAAGCAGAGTTAATTCACACTACTAGGAAAAAATACAAGGCTTCCACTTTTACCAATATATTCGGAAATTCTCTGAACATACATATATATATATATATATATATATATATATATATATATATATATATATATTTGAGAGGGAGGAGAGGAATTTGGAAAGTATTGGAGGAATCGTGCAATCCGGATTCCTCGTGGAAAACACTGTTAAGGCATGTTTTGTCTTACTTCCGTTTTCCACTCCGTTCCCTCCTCCCTCCAAGTTCAATTTGAAATAAAAGTGAAGGAAGGGGAGGCATAACATAGACAAACACGCGAATGGCATTCGCAAAAATTTTTTGGCTCTGCAGAATTTTTTTTTCAAACTACTAACATTAATAAAAAAAAATATATTTATATATATTTTTAAGGACATTTTTTAAAAAAATCATTGTTTATATTTCTGTTAAAGCCTTTCTCCAAAAGCCTTTTAAAGCACATGAGTGAAAAAATAATGGTTTTGGCAGTTTTCTTTAGTTGGTGAAAAAGAAGCACTTAAACTATATGTTATTGCAAAAAAAAAAATTAATGACTTAAAGCATTTTTTTTGTCTCTTTCATATTTGAATATAAATTTAATTCTTTATTCAAGGGTGAGTTAGGCAAAATAATTATTTGCAGAAAATTTTCCAGTTGGGATCCATGTTCGCAGAAAGCTTTCCATTTTATCTAAATCTGGGGAAGGGGTCATGGCTCGAACTTGGATATTGAAATTTTCGAGATGGGTTATTTGAGTGGGCTTTTGATATCATTTTGGCTGGCTCTTGCTCTTAGGGTTGCTCCTTTGCAGCACAGATGGGATGCTACATCATCCTCGGGGGGGGGGGGGGGGGGTGATGCCCCCCCCCTGTAGAAATGAAACATATTGCTTTTCTTAAAATTTAATTCTGGGTAATTCCACAAAAACAGATGCCTCAACCTTGAAAAAAAACCTCCAACGAAGATAATTGCTTTTTTGCATGAACTTTATGAATAACATGAACTCAACTTCTATAAGGCAATTGCATTTTTTAAGATTTTCACAGTAACAATAATTAACTATCATTTTATTTTTCTTAGTAACCGACATATAACATGCATCCTACTGAGAAAAAAACTAATATTTAAACATTATTTCTCAAAATTTTTTAAAAAATTAATTGCATTAAACCAGTGTTTCTTAACGTGTGTTCCGGAGAACCCCAGGGTTCCACGAAGATTACCCAAGGGTTCCACGGAACATTCTTCCTGTATTTTTTAGATTCACTTATAAAAAAATAATGCTTGAGTGAAGCATTCAGTAAGCATTTTTTGAATGCACGGATGAGAAGGGCTTAATATCCAAAGTGGATTAAAAAACAATTTCTTGTCAATTAGCCTTCAATTATATCAGTTCCAGAATGCAACTCTTTCATTGAAATGACATTTGATCCTTCTTTGCACCAGAAATTTAAATTGACGCCATTCAGTGAAATTCCAGTGTAATTTAAAGGGTGGCTGTTCTTAACTGTCACAAAACTCCGGAGGGGGGGGGGGGATTTTTAACTTAATGTATGTTGTCAACTAGTGATGTGACGGAGCGTCAAAAAAGTATTTCCGCGGATCCGGATCATTAGTGTCAAGATCCGCGGATACGGATCTCTTTTTTTTTTACCCAATTCAACTATCCAAGTGTTTAATTTGTTACAGAAGGTATTCCCGTCAGAATAATAACACTGCTTCTTCAAAATATGTCATCTACAGCGAAAATATAATCAAGACTGATCTATTCTTTAAAGAAATCTCCGTTAAAATTGAGGGAGAGTTGGAACCAACGGGTCAACGCTGTATTAATGCTTAAATAGAATGAAAAATTATTCCTTGCTTGCTCGGTAGATGTAGGATACAGGAGCAAGAGTGTAAAGCTGCTACTGTACAGGCTAGAAATAATTTTTCGCATTTTATTTCAGCATAAATGCAGCGCAGACCCATTCCGACCAACTTTCTCCGACCGACAGAATAACAGTGCTGGGAACACCTTTCAAACAGTAAAGAGAGAATTTAGTCTCACTTCTTTTGTATAATGCCGACAAAAACCAAAATGAAGAATAACAGAAACCCCAAATCAATAGCAGAAACTAATATTAAACTAAAAATTAAAAAAAAAAAAAAACATGTCCCAGAGGGCCGACGTGATATTGAGATGGATTTCGTGGGTCAGAACACACATTGTTAACAGATATGAACTGACAGCGGATAGAAATTTTAAATCATTGAGCTTTTTCTCCTTATCCAACTATGAAATAGCTACTAATCACAGGTAAAAAGGCTTTGAATTGCATTTAAAATTTCCCTAACAAGATTATAGCTTTTACTGTATGTAACTTGGAAGTTCCAAACGAATATCAAACGCCGAAAACTTAGTTCTTTCAATTTGGGGGTAATATTTTTAACGTACGGGTAAGTTTTTATTACCATTAATTGTGAAAAACGTTAAGTCGGTTTTTATTAATACTTCCGGTAATTAACGTTCTGCAAAAATGAGGCCAAGCTAAGAACACTTTCAATCAAGACACCTTTTGAACGTAAAAAGAACTACCAAAATCGGTTCATCTGTTTAGGAGCTACGATGCCACAAATAGACACACAGATACACTTTTAAAACTTATTGCCCGTTTCTTTTTGCAACAGGGGGTACAAATTGACTTCTGAAATGATACCTTTTAATTTAAACAGGGAATAAAACCTAATTTAAACGGAATTTAAGAGTCTTTTATTCAAATGTTTAAGAAGTTTTAGAAGAGAAAAGATCCGTTTCAGTTCCGCCAAAAAAGTAGAGGATATGGATCTTTATTTTCCCTCGGATATCCGCGGATACGGATATCAGGAATATCACTATTGTCAACATATGAGTTGACAAAAAACAAATACAGCAACAAACTTAGTGCTGAACCTGATTTGAGAATGCAATTTTTTTTGCCTCTGTAAAGCCATATATTAAGGATGTATCCGCCATAACGAAAATAGGTACCACTCATATCATTAAAATTAAAACTTCAAAATTGTGTTTCAAACGAGTTGCTTAAAGAAATTTCAAGACATTTCGAGCCAATTTTAAAATTGCTTTTTCCAAGCCGATATTTTTTTTATGCTGGTGTATTCTAAAAAAAAAACCGAGGGTGAACGAAAAAAAAATCTTTATTCAAAAGGGTTCCACCTGTCAAACAAATTAAGAAACACTGCATTAAACTATAGAAGTTAGAATTCGTCAATTTTCCGAATAGTTCATGTGGTGAAACAAAGATTGAACATATTTAAAACATTTAAAGTCTAACTTCGTTAACAACGTGAAATACTGCTCATCATGAAATACTAGTTTAGTCCCTTGAGATAAAAATCAGTTAATAACTTATTGGATAGGATAAAATCCCATCAACACGGTACAAATATCATAGCATTAACGAGGTTAGACTGTACATTATAGGTTATTTTGTGAAACAAATGATGTTTTAATTTCCCCATTGCAGAAAATTATTTAATTCCTTATTGTTGCATGTGCATCTTTTCACCATACATGTGGCAATAACTTTACAATTTGCATTAAAATGTTGATATTATTTTTTTTTTTCAATCTTTCTTTCTTTCTTTTGACAAAAATTACTGTCCATAAAAACTTTCCCACAAAAAAATCAATTCATACAGTTTAAAAACAAATTAGTTGTTTAGCATAAATTGAATAGTAAAATTTTCGAATAATGCTCAAAATACGCGCATTGTGAAATGCTTAAATTTTAATGATTAATAAATACAATAAGTCATAAAAGAAAAATAATGTGACAAAAATTTTATCGCCACCCTGACCTGGTGACTATCTGTCACCTGTTTTGATGAATACCTTCAGTGTTGAAACAAACTGAAAAAGCACTTCGTCGATTCCTAAACAAATACGAAAAGTATTTTCACTTGGCTGAATCAGGAAATACTTCGTTCCAGATGAGCAGAAGTAAGACAGGGTATTTTCATGCGTAAATTCATGACGTTAACATTTAATTAAATATTAAAATCGCACTTTTTTATTTCTAAAAATTTTAGACAGTGTCAGAACAAAAGAATGTAAACAACGTTTCCTTTTTGACGGTTGCAGGTAACCAGAAGAAATATATGAAGGCGCAGAGCTTACGTTCGACGACCTCAACCGGTAGCGAGTAGCGACCGATCTGTTGATCACGTGACGGCAATGACGTCACCTAATGCTAAAGCATTGGAGGTGACGTGCCCGTAGCAAGGGGGTGGTTTATTCGCAGCTCCAATAAACTACCCAGGTAGCATCAACTCATCGGATTTTGCTCGGTCGATCATCGACTCCTCCTAAACTCATCGCGTAATGCACGCTGATATCGTCGCGATCAGAATCCGAGAACGGTTTTCGATGAGCTGTTTTTTATCGGAAAACTATATCCTTACGATCAAATTTTCCGATGAAAATTTGCCGAGCTGCATTTCATCGGAAAAAGAGATCGTAACGATCAAATTTTCCGATGAAAATATGCCGAGCTGCATTTCATCGGAAAAAGAGATCGTAACGATCAAATTTTCCGATGAAAATTTTCCGAGCGAAATTTCATCGAAAAACGAAATCGTAACGATCAAATTTTCCGATTAAAATTTGCCGAGCTGCATTTCATCGGAAATAGAGATCGTAACGATCAAATTTTCCGATGAAAATTTGCCGATCTGCATTTCATCGGAAAAAGAGATCGTAACGATCAAATTTTCCGATGAAAATTTGCTGAGCTACATTTCATCGGAAAAAGAGATCTTAACGATCAAATTTTCCGATGAAAATTTGCCGAGCTACATTTCATCGGAAAGAGAGATCGTAACGATCAAATTTTCCGATGAAAATTTGCCGAGTTACATTTCATCGGAAAAAGAGATCTTAACGATCAAATTTTCCGATGAAAATTTGCCGAGCTACATTTCATCGGAAAGAGAGATCGTAACGATCATATTTTCCGATGAAAGTTTGCCGAGTTACATTTCATCTTGAAAAAGGAGGTTGTTTAAATATTCCGATAAAAATTTTCCCAATCTAAAATTTTTGAAAATCTCAAAAATGTTAAAATAGGATAAATTTTATTATTCGAATATCCGACAATTGATAGTGTCATTAATCAAACGTACGGATCAACATTCAGGGTAGAAAATCGGAGGAAAAATGACTGAGACTGACTCCGAATCCGACTCCTGGATTTTGGAAGGGTTTACTCCGATTTGCTGCAAAATCAATTCAACTTTAACTCCACGATTCCAACGCCGATTACCTCACTGGAATTGTGAACAAAATGAGATTTGACCCTTGAATGATTTCTCTCTATCTCCAGAACAATTCCACTCCGTTCAATTTGACTCCCAAAATTACCGACTCCGACTCGGTTTGCGGGCAAATGATCGACTCCGACTCTTCACTAGCTGGCGCCACAAGTATATTCACTGAATAAAGTTCTCACTTTTTCGTTTAGAAATCTGTCATGGCCTTGCCAACCGATAGATGGCGCCACAAATGATTTTCCATTTAATACATTATTTTCCTCCTAGGAAAGACCGTTACTTGTCCAGTGGTTAGCATATGAATCTCGTATTCCAGAAGTCTAGGGTTCGATTCCCGGCTAAAGCGACTTCGTTTGAGCTCATGAATCACGTTCATCAAAAGTTGTTAAATTAGAAATTAAAATAAACAAGTTATTAATAAAAATAAAATACATAAAATGATTGTCCCAAATGACATCATCCGAAAATACCCCTCCTGAAAGTTTTCAAGATGGCGGAAGGATCACGTGATCATCCAAGATGGCGGACCCCCCTTCCCATTATTAATTTTTTTTTCCTCCTGCTTCTCCCTGTATCGCAGTTGTTACTACTTCTCATCGTATTTTCATCCTTAATTCATCGCCTCGGAACAGCACTGCTCGTATATTGCTCCAAATCTCATCGTATTTTCATCCAAAATTCATCGCCTCGGAACAGCACTGCTCGTATATTGCTCCAAATCTCATCGTATTTTCATCTAAAATTCATCGCCTCGGAACAGCACTGCTCGTATATTGCTCCAAATCTCATCGGTATAGGGAGCAAAATTCATCGAATTCCGATGATCGGATTCTACTATTGCCGATGAGACATATTGGAGCAATTTCCGATGAAAACCGTAACTTATAACTTTCATCTATGCTTCGTGAATGGCAGTAATTTTTGATCGTGTTTGTGGGAAACTTTCTTCCTATTCTTTTGAAATAACATTACACCACAAACTGTCTGAAGCCTGTAATTTACCCCAAAGAAAACACGTGGAATGGAATGCTTTACCTTTTTTTTTGGTATTGTTAACCACCTCAAGGTAGCGTATTCGAGCTCTGGTTGCGAATAAGGATCACACCCCCTCGGAAATTTTTCATCCAAAAAAATGCTTTCCATTGTTTATTTATTTTATTTATATTTGATGACAAAAATAATATTGTTGTTATTAATATTATTTCAATTTTATTCGCGAAATGAAATTAGTATGACTGAAAAATTGTACAAACTCATTCTGTGTTTATGGTTGTTATTGAGAAATTTATTTATTATGTAACAATATGGCTTTCTGTAAGAACATCCTTTCCCTCATTTAGATAATCTTTTGTAACAAAAACCAATAGAATACACAAGAAACCAAATTCGATAGACCATATATATGTTTCAAAAAATGTGTTCGGTAAAATCCCTCCGAAACAAAAGTCTGGTTGCGGCCCTGTCGGGTGCCCAGTAGCAGAAACTTTCTAGCCAGTCTGCGACACTATTTTGGGCAGTTGAAAATAATCTGCAGCATTGTTATCAGATTTAGTCATTTTAAGTTTTCATATAATACACAAGTAAATGTCAAGACTCAGAAATTTTCCAACTGGCCAGTGGCCGTGAGACCTGAAAAACTTAGTGGCCACTACTGTCGCAGTGTTTTAAAGTATAAAAAGGGGAGGGGGAACAGTTTTCACTACTTTCATAAAAATAAATAGAACTCTGCGCAGTATGAAAAGCAATTATTCAATACATATTTATTCAAATGTGGAAAATTTAAAATAAAATAGGTTTTTGAATTTTTTTTTGAGAAAATGAATCAATAAATAAATTAGTTAATGAGAAGTTGGCAGGAAACTGCATTTTAGATGACTGTTTCAGTTTGTAGCAAAGCTTCCAAAGCAAATACAATTGTGCAGGTAATAATTCATTTTTTATGAAAATCATTTAAAAAGAAACATATTTACTGTACATTATATGTAATCTTTAATAGTTTGTATTGAGGTTAACATCGAATTCTGTTTTTGGAAACTTAGGGAAGTAATCTAGTCTATTTCCATCTTGCAAATGACCAAACATGGCGTCAACGCGAAAAATGCATGATTCTAAATAGATTTTTGAATTTGTAACATAAAAGTAGAAAAAAATTCAAAATACTTGAAAAAATACAACTCAGATGAAATAGTAGTCAGTTTTTAGCACATTAGCCTCTAAAGCAATGAAGATAAGATAACATTCTGAAGATAAAATTTTGCATTTTTTAAGACAATAATTAAGAATTAGCCAAAAAAAATGGCCCATTTTGCATAATTTTCAGCAGTTTGCATTGCAATAAACATCCAATTATGTTTATGAAAACGTAGGGACTTACCAAGTCTTGCGTACCAACATCTTGGGAATGACCAAACATGGCGACTACGCCGAACATTTAAGATATAAATTTTTGAATTTGTTGCGAAAAAATTATTTAAAAATAAAAATCTTCATGAGATTACACTTTAGTTGAAAAGTTTTTAGCGCTTTTGCGTCCAAAGAAATGAGGATAAGGTGAAATTTTAAATCTAAAACTTTTCATTTCTCAAGAAAATTACTTTAAAATAAAAATTTAAAAAAAAAAAACGATTTGCTGCACATTTTAAGTTATTTCATTAGTTTACTGTTAAATAAAACATCCAATTCTGCTTCGTTTTTGAAAACTTAGGCACTTAAGCATCTTATCTACTTTGATCTTGTGAATGACCAAATATGGCGACTATGTTTCTAGCTGATATGCTGAAAGCATCCATTTACTTTCCGGTCAAAAAATGATCTCTAAATGATCTTTGCCAATTTGAATTTCTTTTCTTTTCTTTTTTTTTTTTAATTTTCTTTATTTATTTTTTCTTTCTTTTTGTTCTTTTGTAAAATTGTCTGCAGGCCGCTGAAAAATCTGCGACGCACGTCTCGCGTCTCGCAGTTTCTGCTACCGGGGTCGGGTGGTTATTATATACAGGTACACAGGTAGTAACTCGAATATTCCTTTATCTCGAAATTTTCGTAAAATCCCAAAATCTTCAGAATGTTTTGAAAACTTCTCATAACTCGAACGTTAAAAACGTCCCGGTCCCCTGGGACTTCCAGTTATTGAGAGTTGACTTTTTATATATATATATATATATATATATATATATATATATATATATATATATATATATATATATATATAGGGTTTTGAGAAAGAATTCTGCTACTTTGAAATGACATAACAGCAAAACTGTGTGAGATAGAAAGGAGAAAAAAAAGCTATATGTTGTACCAGCGCTCAGGAATTTTTCATATGTCAGTTTTCAAAAACAATTCAAAAATTCAGAAAGCGCTGTAATCAAATGTTTTTTAATTGGTGTATCAAAAGTGCTTATTGTACAAAGGTCAAATCTCATAGCGATGGGTTCGATAAGGCTGCCTTTCTTAGCAGTAATCCGGCCATTCGATTGCATTATTGCATAATGTTCTGTGAAAGGTAACCACATCGAACCAATGGGTTCGATACGAGCAATGAGATTTGACCTCTGTTCAACAAGCACACGTTCAGACACCGATTAAAAAACATTTGATTACAACGCACTCTGATGTCCAATTTTTGAACTATTTTTGAAAACCGGTGTATAAAAACAGCGCTTGACTACAGCGCACTCTGAATTTCTGATTTTTTTAAAACAAGCAAAGTGTGGGTTTTCGCAAGTGTGGATTGGGTGCTGATATGTCTCTTCAAACCTGTTGTGTTATTAAGTGCCTTCGAACAATATTCTCATGAGTAAAATTTCACGCCAGTGTGAACTCTAAAATGTGAAGCGTTATGATGTAGTTATAAACATTTTAAATTAGAAATGTGCCGTGCTGTTGCTATAGAAATATCTAAGTTGTCTTCGAATATTCTTGATTTGTTCCAAAAACGTAACTAGCCATTATTGGGGACGTTTCTGAAATTTTCAGAAAGATTCCTGGTTAATTTCAGGAAGATTACTACTTTTCAGCGGAAAACTTTCCCATCTTTTGCCAACTACGTTATGGGCAGAAATTAAGTACATTGTGGTTGCTCATCATTATCTTCCAGGAGAGGTTCTGATTTTGTTTCATATGCAGAAGATTTCACTGCGGTGTGGAGAGGATATAGTGAAATTTGAACAGTCATAAAACTCTTTTGAGCAAGTCACACGAATAAGGTTTTTCGCCTGTGTGGATTCTCAAATGAGTTTTTAAATTGCAAGCGTAAGAAAATGATTTTGCGCAATATTCACATGAATAGCGCTTTTCGCCGGTGTGAATTCTTGCATGTCTCTGTAAGTCATGAAATTGAGAAAATGTCTCGGAACGAATGTTATATAAAAACGATTTTTCACCTCTGAGCAGGGCATATTTTAAGGAAATTTGACTGTGTGGGCAACTCCAACTTCCTCGGAAGGGGGGGGGGATTGTAAATGTGCAACTTATGTTAGTTGAATAATCGTCAAAAAAGAGTTGGGCTGTGAAAATTGGAATTAGGGAAATTATTGCTAATGGTCGTTTTGTTCGATAGGAAAAGAGGGTGAAGGACATAAACGCTGTGACTCAAGCGTTTAAAATATTTCAAACAGTCACTGAGTTTTTGAATTTTTTTGATTTCATTCATTATAATACAACCATTCATTTTCATTTTAATACAACCAAATTCAAATATCATTGTCTTTTTCAAAAAAAGATTTCATACAAAACCTCTCTTTGTAAAGTTCAGTTTCTGGTTTTCCTTCTCTTAGGTTTTTAATTTGCAGAAATTTTATTATGACGGATGGCCGCGGGTTGAAATAGGCTGTCCCACAGCCATTTAGAGCAATATTCAATCTTTTGTTTATTGTTTCATATGTCGTTCCGGCACGATGGTCCGAGTTTTGAAGAGCGTTGAAAAGGGTAGAATTTTCCGCGTTCTAAACAATTTATTTCAATGCTCTAACTTAATTACGGTGGAAGTAATTTGCGTTTTAGAGCTCGAACTTTTTTAGGCTTAGCTGAAATTTAAGTACTACTTTCTTCATTAAATCTATCAATAAAAAGTGAAGGAATTATCCTACGGTTTTCTTTTTGACACCATTGGAAAAAGCGACATTTTTTACTCCAGATCTTTCTCGACCTATGGTCGAAAAATTAGATTCTATCTTCAAACGAAAAAAAAGTTACAAGCGTTTTTAAATCAATTTCGAAACATGTCATTTTGATTAAGGTTGACAACCATTTTATTTTTGCGTTTCCATGGTTACGCTTTTTGAATCCATTGTTTATTTCTTTATTTTGCATCTGATTTCTTAAACTTATTTTATTTCATGTTTCCATGATTACGCTTTTAAAATCCATCTTTCGCTTTTTAATTTCTTAAAAGTATTTTAATATCTGTCGTCATTGTTTGGAAGGGTAATTTTGCATGGTGTTTTTCTTCTTATATTTAAGTTATTCTTTAAGTTATTAAGTGATTCTTTTAATTATTTGTTGAATATATGTCACTCGACACAATTTTTTCTCTCAAGGTAGACCGGGCAAAGCAGCTCTTAATATATAAAGATTTGGAAGCTACTGTTAATGTGATTTTAGACCTTTTTGTTTGTTTGGTGAAATATTTATTATTGCCAAAGGAAAAATATCCGCTTCACTCGCAAAAGGGCTGGGTTCCGGTAGCGTGGTCGCTTGGCACGTTAGGCGCTGAGCATTATTAGGATTATTGTTTTAAGGCAACCGTTAGTATAATTCATTGTTTTGGCGATTTGTTTTGAAAGAAAAGAAACGTTTGATTTGTTTTTGTCCGAGTGAAATGCACATTTTTTTTTTTTTTTTTTTTTTTTTTTTTTTTAGGATGATTTTTGAATATTCCACGGGATTTTTTTTTTTTTTCGTTAGACGGAGGGATTATGATAGCGTGGTTGCAGGGCAAGTTTGGCGATAAACAATAGAGCTTCGGAATTATTTTTACAGTTGAAAGATATTATTTGATGTCTTTTTTTGTTTATTTGACGAAATATTTTAAATTGCAGTGAAAACCACTTCACTCGCTAAATAGAGTTTTAAAGCAACTGTTATTCTAATTTAATAATTTGACGAAAAGTTTTAAATTCTAAAGAAACTTAAATAGTTTTTTTTTTTTTTTTTTGAAAAGGTGTGTACGCATATTATACAAAGAAAAATGATCATTTCACATCAGAGGGGAGGGGGGCGTCAATTTTTTTTTATTCAACGAACTTTCATTAAATTTCAAGCACGGGCATCGCTGTGCGGGTACTGCTAGTACATTATAAAAGTCTGACATCCCAATGGTTGGAATCTGACATCGAGAAGTTCAGACCATAGCCGCATAAAATAAATAAATAAATAAATAAACGTGCATTAATAAACGCCTTAAAATAAGTCTCGTAAAATTTTTTGAGTAGTATACTCAATTAAAAGATTTCGAATAAAGCAAAGAATTTGTAGCAGAGGTTGTTGATGAAGATGTGAAGTGTCATTGCCTAGAGAGGTTGGATTTCTTTTTAACAAACAAAACAATTAAAGTTCGAATATATTTGATAAAGTAAGAAATAACTACGTCAAAAAGCACAAATTGCAGGTTACTGCAGACACGTGTTTCGGCGTTACAAGGAACGCCTTTTACAATGCAAAAGAAATGAGCTTATGTATGAAAAGACATCTTTTCATCCGTAATAATAATGTTTTAAAAATGAATCGAATTAAAGGTCGACCACATCCCTCGCTATCATATAGAAATTTTGTATATCATATGTTGTTACATTTTATTTATACTGTTAGTTGCGCAAAAGCTTGAAAACGCTCGACCGAGAAATGGGCGTGGCAAAACATACAGTGTACAAGTCTTCAGCAAAATGTAAAAAATAAGAAGGATTGAAAATAATAGTCAACAAAAAGTATTAAGGGTCTGGGTGGTAGCATATTGGACAAAAGTGAACGAGTGTTACGTAAACGAATGCAATCGGATTTCAAATGCTTAAACGCTAAAGCTTGCACCGTCACTATTTTAAGTATTTTCCCTCTTCCCATCGGAACGAAGTTTTTCTCTTCACTTATCGGCCGTCCGACCCGTTCATCCCGTTTTTTAGCGTGACGGACTGCCGACGAAAATTGGGTAGCATTCACATACGATCGTCGTACATCAATCACGTGGTTGAATTCACCTACCAGAGAGAAAGAGAGAAGAGCGCGCAGCTTGGCGGAAACCAATGAAATGCTGTCCTACTTCTGACGGCCGTCAGATATCAAGGCTCTTCTGATCAAAACGGATCCCGTTCAAGATGGCTTGCTGTTATGGCAACCAGCAAACAACCTGTTTCGGATGAAAAAAAATCAGTGCTGACGTGACGAACGGCCGATAAGTGAACAGCCCTTTAGAAAGAACACGTGCGTCAACAAAAATCCAGACGAAAAGATTGCGTGAGGGAGGTGAAGGGATATTTACGGAGATGCTGAGTATCGCAATTTTTGTGGAGCAAATCCACAAGATGCGGAGCAGTTGCTAACACTGCAACCCACAATCTAAGATTTCAACAAAACTAGGAATAAGTTGGAGTAACCAAGTAAAACCTTCTTTCTTCATTAAAAAAAAAGTTTTTATCTCTTGGCCCTTTAAAATTTTGCGATTTCGCATTAGCTGTCCCTCACTCTCACAATAAACTGTTGCTGTTTTTTGAGGGGAAAACATTCTCAGTAACTAATGATAGATATTTTTGATAAAAATTCACATGATGCAGTAAGAATAGAAGAATTTCATAAAAGAAAGGCAACAATCCAAATTCATGTTCAGTAAATTAAAAAAATAAATAAATACATAACACACTAGAAAAAAAAATGCTAAAAACGTCATTAAACATTTTTTTTCATATGAGGGTCTAAATTAAGATAATATATATTGAGGAAAGGGGGCACGTGTAAACAATTATTTTTTCATTTCTTTATTTTTCAAACTTTATAATAAATTTCATAAAAATGTTCCCATGATTGACGAGTCTTTGTGTAATGGAGTTTTTTGAGATATGTGCCCTGTACGAGACACATGTGAATAGGCCTGGGGCATATATGAACACGATTAAAAAATGCAAGACAAGCATCACATTTCAAAGAAAAACTTTTTATTATGAAACATATACATATGTACCAATTGCACTGAAGGGTTTGTAATATAAAGTGCAAGTTTAAATTGGACAGTAAACGTGTCATTATAAAAGCATTTTTTGCCAAACATATAACTCTGCTCACTGAAATATTTAAGTCTCGTAGCCAATTCAAATCAATAGATAAACAAAAAAAAAAAAAAAAAAAGAAAAGAAACTAGACAACACAGTGCATTTTTTTAAATGCAAAGATTAGTCTAATTAAAAATTGCTTTCAAGTTTCATTACCGAGCATGATACTGTTTTTCAACTTCGGTTTTTCACTCATTGAAAGTAAGTGAAGATAAATAATTATAAATATTTACATACTATTTCTATGTTTTGCAACTACGCAGTTGACATTCTTTATTCCCTTCTTATGACTGAAAACCAATTTAAGGCATTCGCAAGTAGTTTATGCCACATTTAGATTCATTCACATTGAACAAATTTTCAAAAACCATCTGGTATAAGATACAAGCATATCAGTTCAACAGTGGTGTCGCAAAGCATCTAGACAAGGAACAGATTAAAAGACAAAGTCAAAGATAGACACTACCAGTAACTTTTCTATTCATCAAAGGGATCCATCCAGAAGTGATGCCACGTTTTTACATTTGTGGATTTGTGACAAGGAGAAAATCCGGGGATAACAAGAAGTGGGACACATAAAAAAATCTCAGTCTTAAACTAAGTTCTATAAAGTAATGCTACTTATATTTTTTCTTTATTAAAACCTGAAATAGAAATTGAAAGATGGTCTTTGAAGATACATGGTCTTTGTTACTGGTTTTAGTTGAAATAATTTCTTTGAACAATCTTCACAATACAGTATGAAGTCTCAAATGTACTTTTAGTACGGTCGGATAAAAAAATACGTTAGAAGAAACTTCAGAGGCATGGGATTTTTTTTCTTCTCCAGAATAGGTATTATTTCGGCGTGCTGTCCATAAAGGCAGCCGAGAAAATTCCTCAAAGCAAACTTTACAGACATATGGTTTCTCGTCGGAATAGGTTCTTAAACGTTATCTTAAAGTTGAAGCGTCACAAAATATTTACACGAATACAGTTTACGCGTCAGTATGAATTGTCAGGCGTCTCTTTAGCATTAAAACAAATTTCACTCTAGTAAGGTTTCTGGTCACTATGGATCTTTAGATGCATCTTTAAACACAGCAAAATACCCTTAAGCAATATATTCAGTAAGTTACCGCCCTATAGCCGGCGCTAAGGCAGAAATACATGAAATACACCGCCAGTTCAGTCAATTCCAGCCGAGGACTGCAATTTCGTGCTTATTAGCACTCATCAGCCCAGCCGACCATTGACCGAACCATTGCTTCGGTCACTCGTCTGGTCAGTGCTAATTCTGAATTAGCTACCAGTCTGTTTGGCACTCTAGGCTTCCTTCAGAGGTTTTCCACTTCCAGCTCAGTCACTCCTATGCCGGGCTGATGAGTGCTAATAAGCACGAATTTGCAGTCCTCGGCTGGAATTGACTGAGCTGGCGGTGTATTTCATGTACCCTTATGCAATGTTCACAGGAATATGGCTTCTCACCAGTATGGACTCTCGAATGTCTTTTGATCCCTGTCACGTCGGAAAATGTGGGTTCAATCAATGTTCATAGGAATACGGTTTCGCGCCACTGTGGATCCTCAGGTGTTTCTTTAACTGCCAAGAGGTGGAAAATGCCTTTGAGCAATGTTCACAGAAATACGGTTTCTAACCTTCATGACTTCTCATGTGTGTCTTTAAATGTGAACGGTCGATAAATGCCTTAGAGCAAACTTTGCAGGAGTAAGGTTTCTCGTCAGTATGGATTCGCAGATGCCTCTTTAAGCTTGAACATTGGGAAAATACTTTTGAGCAATGTTCACAGGAATATGGTTTCTCACCAGTATGGATTCTCAAATGTCTTTTGAACCCAGTCATGTCGGAAAATGTCTTCGAGCAATATTTACAGGAATACGGTTTCTCGTCAGTATGGATCCTCAGGTGTGTCTTTAAATTTGAAGCGAAGGAAAATGTCTTTGAACAATATTTACAGGAATACGGTTTCTCGCCCGTATGGATTCGCAGGTGTGCCTTAAAGCCTGTAGCGTTGGAAAATGCCTTAGAGCATTGATCACAGGTGTAAGGTTTTTCGTCAGTATGGATTCTCAGATGCCTCTTTAAGCCTGAAGCATTGGAAAGTACCTTTAAGCAATGTTCACAGGAATATGGTTCCTCGTTTGTATGTATTCTCATATGCGACTTTATATGTGAAGCACTAGAAAATGTCTCCAAACAAATTTCACAGTGATACGGTTTCTCGCCGGTATGGATTCTTAAGTGTGTTTTTAAAATAGAAGAGGTAGAAAATGTCTTTGAGCAATGTTCACAGAAATACGGTTTCTCGCCGGTATGGCTTCTCAGGTGTGCCTTAAAACCTGTAACGCTCGAAAATGTCTTAGAGCAAATTTCACAGGAGTACGGTTTATCGTCAGTATGGGTTCTCAGATGCCTCTTTAAGGTTGAAGCTCGGGAAAATACTTTCGAGCAATGTTCACAGGAATAAAGTTTCTCACCAGTATGGATTCTCAAATGTCTTTTGAATCCAGTACTGTCGGAAAATGTCTTCGAGCAATGTCCACAGGAATACGGTTTCTCGCCAGTATGGATTCTCAGGTGTTTCTTTAAATTTGAAGTGCAGGAAAATGTCTTCAAACAGTTTTCGCAGGAGTATGACTTCTCGCCGGTATGAGGTCTTTGATGCATCTTTAAGCTTGAAGCTTTGGAGTACACCACTAAATCATGTTCACACGAATACTGTTTCTCAGCATCATGTATCTCCGAAAGATGCTCCATTGCCAAAAAGGGTGCAAGTGGAATTGCAATGAGCTCACGAGATTATGGATTCCCCAATGTTCCGTTTGCATTAAAACATTTGAAAACGCTTTTCACTTGTCCAGCTTTTTTAAAGTAAGAACTATCACATAGGTCGGCATAAAAACTATTATAGCTAAAATTTAAAAAGCACTGTTCTTCCAGCTGCAGATCGTCAATTAAACTTTTCAAGGGCGTAGGCAGCTTGTAGCAGAAAACATACTTTTTACAATAGCTTTTGTTCTTAGATTTTATCTCAGAGGCCAGGCGTTTTTTATAAGTAAAATTCACAAAAATTCGTTTCTTTAAACTATTCAGTTGGTTTGCACAACGGGTACCAAACTTAGCTATAAAAAACAAAATTACGTTGAAGATCTGTCACAAAACTGGCACAAAACTAAAGTTTTAAGGACATAGTTTCATAAGTAGAAACAGATTTTCAGTTTTCTGTAACATTTCTCACACACACAAAGACTTTTGCATCACAGTTTTCAATTTTATAATGTTTTACATTCTGTTTAGAAAAGCAAAACTACTGTTGAGTGACTATTTTCAATTAAGGAGTGTGATCTGAGAATTTTAAAACAATTCAATTAAATGCTTTTTGAAATTTGAATACAGCTGACTTTATCCCCCGAAGTTGTGTGAGTAAACGCTTCGTTAATATAATGTTGCACAAGGTCTTCCAAACAAATGGGAAGAAATGAGAACAATAACGTACGTTTAATGTACGTAACGTTTTCAACTCATCGTACTGATTATTGCACAAAACGCGGTGAAATATTTAGCGGAAATGAAACGAGAAGTTTCGTGACAGACACCAAGCTTGATCGTCTTTCATTTGATTAGCAGTTTTTTATTATGGTTTTACTGCTTCACAATGTCTTTGTTTATTTAAATTATATTTTGCTGTCATGTAGATTAAAACTATAATTACTGATGATTGCACAAATTATGGTGAAATATTTAACGGAAATCAAACGAGAAGTTCCATGTTATACAGCTACCTTCGTTTCCTTTCTTTTAATTAGCAGTTTTTTTAAATTATGGTTTTGCTGCTTCGCAATGTCTTTACTTATTTAAACCATATTTTGCTGGCACGCAGGCTGGCATTAAAAATCAAATAAGTAGTTATACACCATTCTCTCTGTCTTGTACACTTTGGTATTAAAACTCGGGACGAAATGAAAGGCGAGAGCTTTATAAAATAAACTGTTGCTAGTCGAACAATTTCTTGTTTGTGCACATTTCAGTGCATAAGTCTAAACAAGCATGAAAACTACCCGAATATGAAGGTTTACATTGCTTGAAACATTAACTGGCGACATAACGCTAACTGTCTGGACATGTTACAGTCTGAACTTCTGAATACGCTTTTTCAAACAATTGCTTTTACGATATTTCTCAGTCAATGTGTGTTAATACAAATTTAACATCATACTGGCTCAAATCCAATAACATTCATTCCAAGTGCTGAAAAGAAATGAAAGGCTTTAAAGTATAGGAAAAATATTTTAAAGTACGAAGGGTACAAAACATGTGAACTATAGTGCACTGATAATAAAACTTAAAGTGAATGCAAAAACATATTAACAAAAAGATAAAAATAAATAAAAGCATAGAACAAAAACAAAATAATAACGAAAAAATAAAATATGAAAATAAATAATGCATATATAAAGAGAGAAATAAAGATTTTTTAATCTAATGACAAATACACACCTTTAAGCAATATATTTATAACTAGAAAGTCCCCCGTCAAGGTATGACTGCTCTTCTTCTACTCTTCTACACTTTAACGAAGCAACTGCCTGTTCTATGGTATTTTGATAGTTGAGATTTTAACCCTAGCTCCAATGGATTAACCCTAAACTCCAGTAGACAGCGTGAAAAGTTGACCTCTTTTTCGTTTCTTCACTCTCCTAAAATGAGTCTTACCAGTAAACTAGTTAAGTGACCGGATTCAGTTCAGCCTTGTCAAAAAATAAAGTATTTCCCTGCATGTCAAACATTTAAAAAAATTTCAAATTATCATGCCGCGGCACGAGTTTCATTCTTCATGACGTCAGCGTTTCTCGATCATTCGCTATCTAATCTATACTAATAATATAAAGCAGTAGAGTTTGTTTGTTTGAACGCGCTAAACTTACATAACGCAAAATTATGCTTATACTACAAACCTGCATTATTATTACTTATTAATGCAGAATGGTGATACTTTGAAACGCATAGCAATTGATTTTAGAGACAAGCTTACCTTTTTGTGGTACATTTGGATTTGCAATTACATTTTTTGAGACCCAATTCGGATCTAAGGCATTATCGAAAAAGAATCTTCGAAAATCGCTAATGTGCACATTTCTCTCTTAAAATGCAGAAAAATATAAAGTTATAGAAGGAGCAGAGTTATATAACAACAAAAAACTATTTCATTATTGAAAAATTACCCCCTTCAGTGTATTTGGTGTGCAGCATGCACGTATATGTTTCATATTAAAGAGTTATTCTTTGGAATATGATTTGATGAATAGAAAAGTCTAGAAAAAATACACGAGATACGATTATATATTCATTTAAACATGTAAAAAAACCTACTTAGTGTATGCATAAGTGGTGAATGTTATGAAAAGTAAGGATTTAGCCGTAATGCCATTTCAACAAAAAAAAAAGAAGGAGCTACCTGTTACCGTAGATCTCTGGTTTTAAGATCTCTCCACCAAGGATATAGATTTTTCCCTTTACTGCAGTCTTTGTTTCTTCTGCTTACTGGAAGCGGGCAGGTGTAACCGGAAGCCCCCCCCCCCTCCAAAAAAAAAAAAAAAAAACTTTGGAGGTGCTCGAGCAGCACCCTGGAGTGGATGCTCCTCATTGTATGTGTTTTTCCGACTTTTCTTTTGATCAATTTTTGAGTCAGGAAGCCTCGCTGTAGACTTACGGTCGATCTCTTTCATATAGCTTACGCAGAAGCTAGGGCCAGACAGAACACGAAGAGGGTAAAAATTTCGTTTTGATTCAGCTCCTAAAATGACAAACAGACACTAACTAGGCTTGCTGTAGATCAAATACTAAAACGCAAGAAAGAAATAGTACTAGGGTACATTGTAGAAGATTTTACTCCAAGAAATGCACTTTTGAAGAAATTTAACTCTAATGTGATAATTTAAAAAGTTATCTACTGGCATCACACAGCGAAAGATATGACGGTTTCGACGACAACAGTGAAAGCTCTTCTTTTCTCATTGAAAAGTAAATATAAGCAACTAAGACAGCAGCAGCAATACTTCCAAAAATGCGGCGTACATTGCAATATTTCACTTCTCGTCTTTCTGAAATATTGTGATACGTGAAAAATCCACTAACAAAAGTGGAGTAAATTTATTAGTGTCTGCTGCAGAAGCATTTGGGCTTGATACACAAGACCTAGTCGTAAATCGGACTTATCATCAAGCCTTCGAAATGCAAGGCACACAGTAATTCTTTACCAAATTAACCTAGCCAATACAAGATATCGGTAGCGAAAATTAAAACATTGAGGTGAAGGTGCACAGTGACGTCAATCCAATCACGTTGCGTTTTTGCATCACGCGATATTTCGTCAATTTTCTCAATTTGAACTTAAATAATAATTTACAGAAAGTTTTTTAGATGCAAAACCATTTTAATAAACAGTGAATCATACTTTATCAAAACCACATTAAGTATCGCATTTTCCTCATATGTGCAAATTGCTCATTTTTGGACGACCGGCCAAAACTTTTCACCAACGAGCTGCCCTTATAAATATCACTTGTATTTCACCATATTGAACCCCTCTCACCTTTGTCACACTTTTTCTCAGCTCCCCCATCCACCCCCCTGCTTTATCACGTCATTCTATTTTTCACAAATACAAACTTTATTTTTAAAAAAAGTGTGATGTAACATTTCTTGTCACCCTCTCCGTCCCCCTTGTCACAAACTGTTCCAGACTCTTCCACCTCAAAGAAGCATGACATCCTTTGTGACATCCCTCCAACACAAATAAAATACAAATGTGACGCCTAGCAACAGGCTCTGAATACAGTGAGAGATTGTTTTTGGAAATGGGGTCAAATACCAGTCAACTCTCGATTACTCGAGTTTTCCTTTAACTCGAAATTTCCATTTCATTGAGCAGTCACGAAATGCTTATTGTTTTCAGTTGACCATTGACTGACATTCGTGTCCTTTGATTTTACTGTTCTATGCTTTTATAAGCATAGAACATACATACTGAGACACATAAGCAGGTGTTTATGTGTCTCAGAATCAAACTATTTATAAAAAAACTACTCAAATTTACATAACCTTTTTTAAACGAAAACAGTATCCATCACATAACAACTAGCATCCAGTCGTGGCATTCATTTGAATTTTCACATCTTAAATTCAAACCATGGTTGTGATAAAACTCTCCAGTAAAAGTAAGAAACCCAACGAGTAGGGTGTAGTCGCAATTCATGAATGCGAAAAACATAATTTGAATTCAAGATCGCAAAACTCAAACGATTTTTCTTTTTTTTTTTAAATTTATTTTTCTGATTGCTCACAGTGCGTAGGGGCCATTCATTAATTACGTAAGGATGATTTCGGCCATTTTTGACCCCCCTCCGGCCATGTAAGGGTATGTAAGATTTTACCCCCCCCCCCCCCCATCTTACGCAAGATTCCATTTCATTTTTCAAAATAATAAAATAATGATTCTTATATCATTAGAATGGGGTGTAACGTAGCAGGCCTCCTCGTGGTGCACCCTGGATAACGCTAAATCTGCTACAGCTTCTGCCCCTCTCCTTGTTATGCAACTCTGGACAAGTCATGGACGCTGCTCATCTGGACGACTGCTCTGCACTAACTAATTTTAATTGTGTTGTTGAGAAATATTGGAGAGCCCGTGGTTTTATGGCCTAATGGCCAATGTACCCGGCATTTGTGAAATAAATAAAATGTCATTACAATTGTTATCAAATTAACGTTTTTTTTTAAAACCGTTTTGGTGTAAAGAAATACTTACTAAAAGGAATCTAGACCGACTGACAAATACTTTTTGAAAATAATGCGAAACGAATTAAAAATAATACTTGCCACACACAGTGCTATTTTTTTATTACAGTTTACACTTTTACCTTAAAAAACAAGTAAGAAACAGCTCATCCTGATCCGTGTTTTACCTTCCAGAAGCAAATGAAATATGATCCCTGCCAAATCACTTGGCCACGCGATTTTTAATATAAAATATTGACTATTACGTAAGAATTTGTCTGATCCCTCCCCCCCCCAAGTAAGGGAATATAGAGATTTTTGAGACCCCCCCTCGCCCTCGGGACACTTACATAATTAATGAATGCCCTCTAATACTGAAGCAGTATGTTGGCAGAATATCGGTTGCATCTCTCATGCTGTTTAGGATTCAAAAGCAATGCGTAATATGACCCTTAGTCAATGAGTGCATATACAGAGTCATAACTCAGCAATTTTTTCCAAGCCTTGTAGCAGAATTTAGAAGTCCAATTCTTAAGGAGTATCAAAAAATTTACAAAAATTGTTTTGCTGCCATGTTTTTTATTGGTTTATACAGAAATAGCATAATAAAATAACTATTATAAAAAAAGCAGTAAAGTAATAGCTTACAGTATTCGAGATAAAAAATACAATGGGATTCAATATACTTGACATCCTTCGTCACAAAATCTCACACTTTACCCAATCCCCTCTCTTTTTACATAAACATAATGCTGGAAAAAATTGTCTTCATATCAAACATAATGTGTGATGTCACATTTTTTGTCACACTCACAAGCTGACACAATTTCATCTCCCCTCTTAAAGCGTGACATCATATAACTTTTGTGGATATGAAAAGAAGTCATTAGAGAATCACAACAAAGTAGAGGAACAAAATATACAGTCGAACCCTACTACAGTCTGCGGACCCAATCGATGACCGATGGTTCACTACATCCTAATTCCTCTGAAACTATATTCTCCACACATGGGAATAGTGATTGTAATCCTCATACAGTAGAAGACCGTTATAATGCACACCTTGGGACCAGAGCTTTTGCGTTACACAGGTTTTTGCGTTATACAGATCATTTCACAAATTTTGGAACCAATATCAGAATATATCTATATATAAGCGCTTCAGAATGAGTTTTATCTGCAATGAGTATTAAAGCACCAATATTACAATTAGTTGTTCACAAATAAATATGTTTCACAATCAAAATCCTGTACTTCTGCTAGCTTCATGGTTTGCATAACAACTGCATTTTCGAGAGCCATCTGGTATTTTCTGTTTACTATGAGTACTAATTTTCAATTTAAAAGCTTTGAAATAAGATGGAAAGATGAAAAACTTTCAAAATTTAATTTGCCTAACAATTTTTATGTTTGTAAAGCAAAACAGAGGGATTTTTTAAACTTCAAAACCTATTGTTTACTTCTGAAAAGTAGTGCAGTTTATAGAGAATTGCGTTATATAGGTCGGCGTTATAATGGTCTTCTACCGTATATATAATAGTGAATGATCGAATAATGCTCCTGACGTCATTAAGAATGAAATGTGGGGGGAGGGGGGTGACACCACAAATTGCTCCCAAATGTGTCACTCATGCTAGGCACGGTATTGCAAATAGTATTCCATAGAAACATAAATGGTGATTCGAATTGGAAGGGAAGAGCCTTATTGGGATTACCACATGATTTTTGGGGTTAAGCCTCGAATGTTTCGAGAAAGCTATTCAATTCATAGACTAATAATAAGAATAGACTGAGCTATGGCTACCCTTTGCTGCTCATGAACCAAACCATGTGACTGGTGGATATCCTAGCAACAGCGGGCGTTGATCGTAGCAGACGATCAACTACCGCGAGAAATAAAATAAATAGAATTGATGGAACGCGGAATATTTATGGAGTCTGATTTGTAAATTTGTTATTCGAAGTTGTAAATATTTTGTTAATATAGTAAGTTTTTCGTTTAGATAGTATTGTGCATTTTCTTTAGTCAATTTCAATAACTCTCTAAGCAATTAAAGATGCAAGCGCCCGAATAGAATCGGCAAACGGTAAGATTTTTACCTACAATTTCAATTTAAGATACCGATTAGTACATTTTTGCGTTAACGCAAAACGTTAATGCCATTACCTTCACGCCAATGAAATAAAAGTGACTGAAAACTGTGATCAAAAATTAATTACTAATGTCAAAATAATTCATAACTAAAAGAAAAACAGTTCAATCTCTGCACCTGGAAAAACCTTATAATGAAAACACATTACTTAAAATACATGTTGAGTGCCAAACTATAGATAATGTTGCCATCTAGCAACCATGCTGCCAAAGTTTTCGCCAAGCCTTCCACCAGTCACATGATGTATCCATGAACCAATTTTTTCATCAGCAAGTCTGGGGAAGCTCGGTCTACTCTTATTATTAGTCTATGATACAATTAATAATGACACCATTAAAGAGCCATTGTGCAATTTTGTAAAAAAAAAAGCCAGCTTCAGGGGCGCTACCCACCTAACGTGTCTGCACTTAACTTGGTATTCGATAATTCTGTATCTCAGAGCCAGACTGACATAAATTCCAAAATTGAAATTTTCAGTTTTTGTGCATTATAAGCAGAAGCCTATTCCATATCGATCCATGTGAATGTGATTCTTTAAAAAAAAATCCATTTAAATTTTTTAACCAGAGGTTAAAGAGCATGTGCCCCATTTTTTATTTGCACCAGGAGAAAGTTTTTTCCTCTCCCCTGTAAAATTACCACAATGTGACTTACGTCTTTCTGGCTCTTAGGTACAGAATTAAGCAAAAGTAAAATTTACTTCAAAACCAGCTCAAACCAAATTATTTTTATCTGCAAATAATGAGACAATACTGATAATTAAAGAAAGACAAAACTGTTTTCATAAAACGCATGTTTTTGAAACTAAAAGAAAACAATTAAGGGAGGGGGAGTGAAATGTTTTTTGTCTCACCAAACAGACTAACATTTTAAAAAATGGATTAACCCGGTTTTGATGCTAATAGCTTCATTTCTCAAGTATTGTAAACTAACTTCACATAATGAATGTAATAAAACTCGAATGAAAAGGTAATATGCAAAATTAAAACTTACTTGTTATGATCAGTAAAGATGTAGTGTAGAACAACTGAAAAGATAAGACGACGCCTTTTATTTGTAGAACAATTATTTTCAGGCAGGATTTCAAACTAATCATTCACGATTTCAGCTAACGAGAACAAAGACACAGATTTTTCAAGTCCAAGTCTTTAACAATAGCATTTGTTTAGGAACAACAAACTTAAAATTCATCTCTAATCCAGACAGCCAACACAATACACAACGACAAAGAAAGCTTTACTTTACATTAGCTCTGGATATCAGATCCTAAACTAAAGCTTTGCTTAATACGGCTCTCCTCTTCAATAGCAGATGAAATCATACCGTCCTTGAAGGTATTAATAATCATCATCAGTCGCGGATCTACGGGAGGGGAACTGGCAGTGGCGGCTCGTGCCTTATTTTAGTGGGTGTGCTCGCTGTATAAAGTTTTCTCAGTAATATTTATACAGATACAATGGAGAGGACTGCAGTTAGTAATGCTGAACAATATAAGTTAGTCCTATTGCAGTTGCTTCCTTATTGCAGATTTTGTTACATATTGATTTATTTCTACGTTTTAAGCAAAAGTTGTCATCCGGGAAAGATAAATAAAATTTTCCCGCTTAATCGAATATTTCTTGGAACCGATGGTATTCGTTTAAGCGGGGCCGACGGTATAAGAATAGCAAAATAAAATCAAAGGCACACATCATTCAACGGTCAAGTGAAAACAATAAGCAATTTATGATTGCTCAAAAACAGTTCGAAATCAAGAAAAAGCGCACCTAGTGTGAGTGACCTAAAGTTAATAAATTTTTAAATAATTAAACTAGAGCGTTGAAACTCTCTTCATAAAGTTTGAAACAATCTGAAGTTTTATAATAAACAATTAAAAAAATCGAATAGTTTGGTCATTTTTAAGGTTATGTGGCCCTATGCCTTTAAGGACTTAAAGCGATGTACCGGATCAAATTGAAATAATTTAGGATTTTTCCGCCTTAGAGTACTACAGAATAGAAAACACATATCGATAAGACCTATTACACGATTAATACTATTACTTCAGCCACATATCAGAACAAAAAAGAATATTGAATAGATCTCGCCCAATTAAAGTTTTTTTGTAAAAGTTTCGGACCAATTCAGAACTTTTCAAGCTCAAAACCAACTATTCGAAAACAAACTCTTTATTCAAAAATTCCGATCATATTAGTTCGAAACAGAAAAATAAATAAATAAAATTATGCATGTGATGCGATGCGGTAGAATCGGGAGGAACCCATAAAATGGTAAATGCCAGTTCCAGATAGTAACAGCCGTTTAAGATTAAAGGCAAATACGAAAGAAGGACGGTGGAAAAATATAAGAGCACTTTCTGTCATTCAGTGGGCTAGACAATTTTTGCCCTTTTCTGAGCTGTTGTTTCGTACAAGCGACGTGTGTCAAATCCTTCCCCACCTGCTATTGCCCTTCTGCTGCTATTGGAAGCTATTTTTCAGAGGGCTAGGGAGCTGGAGCCCATACAGATGGAATCGGGGTAGTGCGGACTTGCCGTTCTGGTGTCTGGTTGAATCGTCGTGATTGGTTAGGAGCGGAGGTGTGGCAGGGGTAGTCCTGGGGCAAACCAGTCGAAGCCCCAAGAATCATTCTCAGAGCTTGGAAGCGCAAACGCTAACAGATGGAAAACTTTTCACATTTTAGAAGCGATATGCAGAGTGTTAGAGATTTAAAATGTTTTTCATGTCTCCAATTCGTTGTTTGTTTGTTGTTTTTTTAAAAAAATTTAGCGAAATACTAAACGTTATTTTTACATGATCTATTTTAGTTGTGTACAATTTTTCTGGGTGGGCCTGGCCCACCCGGCCCATAGTGACGAGCCGCCCCTGGGAACTGGGGGAACGTTCCCCCTCCAAAATCCCAAGTGTACCCAAAAATTTTCAAAAGAGAGTACGGGAAAATAATTTTGTTTTTCAAAACTTGAACTTTAAGAAAGGCGCCAGAAAAAGTGAGGAGAGAATTTAAAAAGCGGATCTAAGAAGAGGAACTGCTGGAATGTCCCCTCCCCCCACACACACACCTCGGGGGAAAAAACAAGTGTGCCTAAAGCTGTTCAAAAAACAGAGTACAGGAAAATTTTAAATTTTTTAGAACGTGAACTAAGGCACCAGGAAAAGCAATTAGGCAACAACAGAGGAGGATCCACGGAGGGAATTGGGGGAACGTTCCCCTTCCTCTAAAATCTCATGTGTACTTAAAATTTTTCACAACATAGTACAGCGAAATTCTCCTGTTATGTAGAACTTCATCTTGAAGAAAGGCGCAAGAAAAAGCGAGGAAAGAATTGCAAAAGCGGATCTAAAGAGGAGAACTGGGGAATGTTCCCCTCTTCCCAGCATAAAAAAAAACAAGTGATCCTAAAACTATTCAGAAAACAGAGTACAACAAAAATGTTCCGTTTTTTAGAACTTTACAATAGGCTCCAGGAAAAGCGATTCAAAAGTGGATCCAAGGAGGGGAACTGGGGCAATGTTCTACTCTCTCCAAAAATCCCATGTGCTCCTAAAAATTTTTAGAACAAAGTGCAGGAATCTTCTGTTTTATAAAAATTGAACTTGAAGAAAGGAGCAGGGAAAAGTGAGGGGAGAATTGCAAAAGCAGGTTCAAAGAAAGGAACTGGAGAACGTCTTTCTCCAAAACATAATCCCAAGTGATCCTAAAACTGTTCAGAAAACAGAGTACAGGAAAAAAAAATTCCGTTTTTTAAAACTTGACAAAAGGCTCCAGGAAAAGTGATGTGAAAATAGCGGAAGTGGATCCACGGTGGGGATCTGGGGAAATGTTTCCCTCCCCCCAAAAGTCACAAGTGTACCTAAAAATTTTTTGAACAGAGTGCAGGAAAATTCTTCTGTTTTATAAAAAATGAACTTGAAGAAAGGCGCAGGGAAAAGCAAGGAGAGAATTGCAAAAGCGGACTCAAAGAGGGGAACTGGGGAATGTCCTTCTCCAAAACAAAAACATCTTAAGTAAACCTAAAACTGTGAAGAAAACAGAGTAAGAAAAAAAACACCTGTAGTTGACACTTAAAGGATTAATTTTTGGTGTTAGTTAACATAGCTTGGAGGGAACTCATCCTAGGGAAACCTTTTAATAAGTTATAACTGCACCAACTAGTCCCCTATTATAATGCAATTTGCTCCAGTTCTAAAAAATCGAAAATCCGGCACTGCAGGAGTGTAAAGATAGTTGTATTATAGAAAAATACAAAAATTAAATGCTTTCGTCACAATTTATAAGCTATGCTAAGTTATAAGACTACAGAAAGTTAATTACATAAAAATTCGAGTTCGGGGACTGAGAGTAAATATTTTTCATCGAACTTATTTTTTAAGACTCATCGGTATGGTACAATACAGCTTTATAGTCGTAGTTCAATTAATCAACTTTAGTGCCATTTTAAGTCTCTCAAATTTCTGTACTTGCTTTTTGTATCTATTTTCCAGTAATCTTTCAAAATAAGCCTCTTTGAACACAAACCTGTTTAAACTGTATTTTGCATTTATTTGGTGAAGGTTTGATCATTATATTTAAAACTTCTACAATTCAGTGGCGCTATCAGAGGTGGAGGGGGAGGGGGGAGGCACAGGGCGACAGGACCCGTGATCCCCCAGAAGGCCGAGTAGAATGTTTTTGTAAAACATTTCTTATAATTAAAGAGAAAAATAGAACGTACCTTGGGAACAGTCCCCTTTTTTTAGTCGGTCTAAAAATAAGAAAGTCTTCATAATGCTATGCTTCGGAAGTCCGCTTCCTCCGCCAATACCTTAAAAGCGCGTCTCCAATCTTGTTTTCAGGACTTCAATTTTGAAAATTTTAAAGGGGAGAACTACCTAACACCTCGCATTCTAATTGCATCGAGAATCGTTTAAAATCGCTTTTTTGGAGCTTCAATTTTGAAAAATTGCCAAACCCTTGACGTTACCAAATATGGTCTACAGTCATGTTTTTAAGATGTCAATAACGAAAAATTTCCGGACAAGGGTCCGAATGCTCCTGTTGAAAATCTGAACATTAAAAAATTACAATTTTGAAAAATTTAATGGGGAAAGCGTTGAAATCCTTTATCGCCGAATATCGCTTAAAAACTTCTTTTCCTAGAACTTCAATTTCGAAATATTTTTGGGGGAAAGCCCCAGAACCGTACTGCTCGAAGCATTGTCAAAGTTAGTCTGTAACTGCGTTTTTGGAAATTCAATCCCAGACAGCCACATATTTCCAAACTACTTCCTATAGATATCTAAGGGATAACAAGCTGGACATTGACCTTATCCAACAGATATCAATAGCATATCCGAATGTCCAAGAGAATATCCACCAGAGGTAAAAAGTTTGCAACGTCTGGATTCCAAGCGACGTCGAGATATCTCGATCTCCCTTGGATATGCTGGAGATATGGAAGGGAGGTTTTGGTTAGCTCTTGGATATGCTATAGATATCTCTTTCATGTTCAAGCGATATTGTATCCAGATAGCTCTAGGATATCGTATAGTTATGAAATAGATATGCATTTTAAATCTCTTAGATGTATATGAGATATCAAAAGCTATGTTTTCTGGATTTGATGTAGTTTTAAATATACTTTAAAGCTGTAAGCAAATTTACAGGTCTAAAAATCGCATTTTTTGTATTAAAAGATAAATTATTTCTAAATATCTTCATTTTCAAGGCCCAATGCAGTTATAACAGCCCATTTACTGATAATATGAGTAAAAGTGTTGATATTTATAACTAACTCATCTGTTAATACAAAAAGTTATGATTTTTAAACCTGTAAATTTTCTTACAGCTTTAAAATATTAAACAAATTAGTAACATGTCTTTCACTGTATAATTCTTACGAAAAGTTTTAATTTCCATAATATTATAAACGATATCTTATTGTTCAAATAGTATGAAGTTGTAAAGATTTAGGGCTTTAGAAATCGAAGTTTTTTTAAACTTATGAATAAGTTATTTATAAATGTATACAATTTTACAGGCTCAATGCAGTCTAACAGCCATATTACTGATAGTTATTTATAAATAACTTATTTATTAATACAAAAAATTGAGTTTTTATATTCGTCTTACAAACTTTGTAGTAATTACTTACAGATTTCCTTTTTTTTTTCTTTCATACAAAGGATGAGTTTTCCTTCATTTCTCCTCCAATAATATAAAGAAAAAGTAATCATAACTGAAATAATAGCATTGTGACTGAATTTAGGTAATGTTTATTTTATTTTTTTTAAAAAAAGGTCTTTTAGCATGAAATTCAAGATTTATGTCGAACAAAGTAATAAACAATGTTTGCTTTTATGCTAGACAGTTAAAAACGTACTAAAGCAAAATTATATAAAAAAAAAAAAAGAAAAAAAAGAAAAAAAAATTCAAAGTAAAAATTACCATCTCTTAATTTTATTTTGTTATTGATCTCGCTTTTTTCCAATTATTATTTTCTTTTTTGAAAGTTCACATATTTGGGCATTGGTTTTTGCCACTTCAATTAAAAACAAAATTCCCTGCATTTTCCAGAGTTGTAAAAAAAAAATATATCAAAATTTCCTGTACTCTCCCTGCTTTTTCTGTTTGGAACTGTAATCTTGACTTCATTCCACATTTTGAGAAGCTGAAAAATTATATCTCATAACAATTATAATATATAAAAATTATATCTTATGACAAATATTTTAGTGAAATTAATCTTTTTATTGAAAATTTAGAGAAACCCACAGAAATAGCTCAAAGATCTTTATTTACATACACAAAATCAAGTACTGTACATAAAAAAATTAAATAATAGATTGGGAAGCATGCTAGAAAAAGAATTTCAACTGTTAAACCATTAAGTTAGTTTTGCTAAAAAAGAACATAGTTATGTCAAAAACATACTATAACGATTGAAAAGAAATAATGCTAAATAATTGTTCACCTACAAATTTTATTAATACGAATTATTAAGCAAAACAAAGCATAAAATCACAGCTAAAATTCAAAATAATTAGAATGCAAATTAAACCAACGTATATAAAAATATATGCACTATAACACGAAGAAATAAACTATTACAAATTAATACATAATACAAACTCAAAGTATTGAGCTCAGCGACCGCTTGCGTTCAAAACAGAACACAAGAAGCGAGAGAAATGGCGTGGCTGGACTGATTAACAACGTTTTGTAAAATGTGGAGAGCAAGAGGCCTCAAGCGTTTAAGTTACAGTTAATTAACACTATGTCACACATTTCAATGCAGTAAAAAAATATTGTTTTTTAATAAAACATGAAAAATAAAACAATTTCATGCAGATGTCTGAATGTAAATAAATCCAACAATATCTATAAGTCAAATATCTAAGAGATATCTTGAAAAAGATATGTCCTAGACATTTGCTATGTAACATGGAGGTTATCGTATAGTTATTGTAACGGATTCGGTGCGACTTCCACTTTCTTGAAATGAAGACACAGTTCTTGATAAAAACACAGGAAATTTATTTACACTATGTACAGGAAAGATCTTCAACAACTGCGAAATTATTCATCAGCAATTAAGCAATTATCACACAACACCGTAAACTCAACGTTTACACACGTATTTACTTCCAAATACGAAAACAACACAGCGAAATGCCTCGCTATCAAC